>NC_057760.1:4262445-4270749 GCF_004010195.1 Chiloscyllium plagiosum
GGGGCATAAATTTAAGGTGAAGGGTGGAAGGTATAGGGGAGATGTCGGGGGGGGGGGGTTCTTTACCCAGAGAGTGGTGGGGGCATGGAATGCGCTGCCTGTGGGAGTGGTAGAGTCAGAATCTTTGGTGACCTTTAAGCGGCAATTGGATAGGTACATGGATGGGTGCTTAAGCTAGGACAAACGTTTGGCACAACATCGTGGCCGAAGGGCCTTTTCTGTGCTGTATTGTTCTATGTTCTATGTTCTATGTTCTAAAGGTAGGGATACGAATATTGCATCACAAAACTCTGAACTGCACACTTATATGCAGCATGCAGTAAGATCTGTACATTATTCATGCTTGAATTGATATATGACAAGTTCCAAGAACGGCCATCACCAACAATAGGGAATCTTACTACATTCTTTTCAGATTTCATAACATTACCTTTGTGACCTTCCTCAATATGAAACCAGAAGGAGTATAATTTGTTTAGAAACTAACTGGAGCTGTTATATTCACATTGGGGTGGACGTATAGCTCAAGAGTTTAGGAATCCTGCGACTAATACTTTATCCCCGTATCTCCAAAACCTGTCCAAAATCAACATGGCTGTTAGCTGTCTGATGGAAGCTGTTCACTCAAAGTGATGAGTGAAAATTCAATTACACCAAAAGGAAGGGATGAACCAGTAAACTACGGGCCAGTCAGTGTAACCTAGGAAAACTACTGAAAGCGGTTCTGAATGTCAGAGTTAATCTGCATTTGGAGAGGCACAGATTGGTTAATAACAGTCAACAACTAGAGAACTACACTAAGATTTGGAGTTTTCATTGGAAGAGAGATGTGATTGCACTGCAGTAGATGCAGACGAGATTTACAAGGACACAATCTGGGCTGGAAGTTGCAGTAATGAAGAGAGATTGGATAATATGGACAGGACAGCCAGGAAGGAACGTTTTCCCTTGGTGGAGGAATAAGTCAACAGGATGCAAAATGTAAGGTAAGGGTAAGAAATTCAGATGGGATTTGAAGCTTTTTTTTCATTCAGTCACTGCTTGGAATTTGGAACTCCCTACCTGATAGAGAGAATAGAGAACAAAGAAAATATACAGCCCAGGAACAGGCTTTTCAGCCCTCCAAGCCTGAGCCGATCAAAATCCGCTGTCTAAACCAGTGGTCCAATTCCTAAGCATCTGTATCCCTCTGCTTCCCACCTACTCATGCATCTGTCCAGACGCATTTAAATAAATCTACCGTGCCTGCCTCTACTACCTCTGCTGGCTACGGGTTCCAGGCACCTACCACTCTCTGTGTAAAGTTCTTGCCATGCATATCCCCCTTAAACTTCTCACCTCTCACCTTGAACGTGTGACCTCTCATTATTGAATCCCTCACCCTGGGAAAAAGCTTATCTTTATCTACCCAGTCTATACCCTTCATGATTTTGTAGACCTCAATCACATCTCTCCTCCATCTCCTTTTTCCTAATTGAATTGAATTGAATTGAATTTATTGTCATGTGTACCGAGACACAGTGAAAACCTTTGTTTTTCGAGAAATGCAGATCACATAGTTAAATAGCGCAGATAAGTAAATAATAGATAAACAGTGGCAAAAACATAAACACAGGTACAAGCGAATGTTAAGAGTTTGTGAATCCATTCAGTATTCTAAGAACAGTAGGGTAGAAACCGTTGCGAAACCAGCTGGTGCGTGTGTTCAGGCTTCTGTACCTTCTCCCCAATGGTAGAGGTTGTAGAAATTGCCAGGGTGGGATGGATCTTTGAGAATGCTGGTGGCCTTTCCTTGACAGCGGGCCTGGAAGATAGATTCTGTAGATGAGGGGTTGGCCTTTGTGATTGTCCGGGCTGAGTTCACCACTCTCTGTAACCGTCTCTGAATGGTACAATTGTCATACCAGATAGTGATACAGCCAGACAGATTGCTCTCGATGGCGCACCTATAAAAGTTGGCAAGGCTATTCGCCATTATGCCAAATTTCCTCAGCTGCCTGAGGAAGAAGAGACATTGTTGGGCCTTTGTAACCAGTGTATCCACATGAAGAGTCCAAGAAAGCTTGTTGTGGTTGACCACTCGCAGGAGCTAGACACTCCACTCGTTCCACCTCTGTGCTGTTAATGTGCTGTATGAGTAACATCCCACCGAAAACGAATAATGAGTTCCTTGGTTTTGCCAGCATTGAGAGCGAGGTTGTTCTCAGTGCACCATTTTTCCAGGTCTGCCACCTCCTGTCTGTAGTCTGTTTCATCGCCATCTGAGATTTGACCGACTATGGTGGTGTCGTCAGCAAACTTGTAAATGGCATTAGTCGGGGGCTGAGTACACACCACTGGGGCCGGGGGTGGGGGGGTGGGGGGGCTGGCTCCAGTGTTGAGTATTAGTGATGATGAAATATTGTCCCCTTTCTTCACTGACTGTGGCCTGTGGGTCAGGAAACTGAAAATCCAGTTGCAGAGAGTGGGGCTTAATCCGAGATCACTAAGTTTAGTAATCAGTCTCGAGGATATAATTGTGCTAAAGGCTGAACTGTAGTCAATAACTAGGATTCTTACGTAGCTGGCCTTGGTGTCAAGATGCTCTAGGGAGGAGTGAAAGGCAAGTGATATGGCATCTGGCATGAATCTGTTGGTTCAATAAGGCACATTGGAGTGGGTCAAGAGTAGTGGGGAGGCTAGAGTTGATTAATGCCATGACCAGACTTTCAAAGCATTTCATGATCACCAAAGTTAGGGCCAGTGGGTGGTAGTCTTTGAGACATGCTGCATGAGCCTTCTTAAGCACAGGGATGATGTTGGCTGCTGCAGGGAGAGGTTGAAAATATCCGAGAAGATCTCTGTCAGTTGATCTGCCCATGTAATGAATGCACTGCCTGGTACTCCATCTACATTCGCTTTGAGCAGAATTTCAGCAGAGAGATAACACCTGTTCTGACAAGTCCTGACAAACCTATGAGGAGAAAATGAGGTCTGCAGATGCTGGAGATCAAAGTTGAAACTTTATTGCTGGAACAGCACAGCAGGTCAGGCAGCATCCAGGGAACAGGAGATTCGACGTTTCGGGCACAGGCCCTTCTTCAGGAAGGGCCTGTGCCCGAAACGTTGAATCTCCTGTTCCCTGGATGCTGCCTGACCTGCTGTGCTGTTCCAGCAATAAAGTTTCAACCCTGACAAACCTATCCCAACAGTCACTTTCCTTGGATTCACACGAAGGAAAGCTGATCTGACCTCTGATGCAGTGACTGTTGGGATAGGCTTGTCAGGACTTGTCAGAACAGGTGTTATCTCTCTGCTGAAATTCTGCTCAAAGCGAATGTAGAAGGCGTTGAGACAATCTGGGAGGGATATGTCATCATCTGCTATTGCACTGAAAAGTTGCATCTTTCTTGCAATTTTTTATGAAAACAATCCTAACCTACTCAACCACTCTTCATAGCTAGCACCTTCCATACCAGGTAACATCCTCGTAAACCTTCTCTGTGCACTCTCCAAAGAGTCCACTACCTTTTGGCAATGTGGCGACCAGAACTATACACAGTATTCTAAGTGCGGCCGAACCAATATCTTGTACAATTTTAACATGACCTGCCAGCTGTTATGCTTAATGCTCGTCTGATGAAGGCAAGCATTCCACATGCGTTCTTGACCACTCTTTCCATCTGTGCAGCCACCTTCAGCGTACAATGGACCTGCACCCCCAGATCTCTCTGCTCACCAACTTTGCCCAAGGCTTTTCTGTTTACAGTATAGTTGGCTCTAGAATTAGACTTTCCAAAATGCATCACCTCACAGTTGCCTGGATTGAACTCCATCTGCCACTTCTCCGCACATCTCTCCAGTCTATCTATATTCTCTTGTATTCTTTGACAGTCCCCTATGGTTTCTGCTACTCCACCAATCTTTGTGTCATCTGCAAACTTACTGATCAGACCAACAATGCCCTCTTCCATATCACTTATGTATATTACAAACAACAGCGGCCCCAGCACTGATCCCCGTGGAACACTTACTGGTCACAATGGGTTTGTCAATGAGCTGTAAAGATAGGTGTCTGAATAATAAATGCAACATTTCGCCAAGATCCCTTTCACAGCACTTCAGGAGTAAACAAACACCCAGACCCAGAAGAGAATTGTAGAAGACACACAGTAAAAATAGCAATGAGAATTTCCTCTCTAAATCACACTGTGTTATGAATTGGAACTTTACCAATTGTCCTTCTCTGTCACTGGGTGAATCACCAATACATTTATTCTTAATAGTTTTGCGGGTGTAGTGGCAAAACACAGACAAAATGTCCCATGAAAGCAGCTCAGCACCAACTTAAGTTCAATTACAGGCAGGCGAGAAGCACTTCCTTGTGATTGAGCTCATGTGGAAAGACCAAATTCAAATGGAGTTTGAAGCTATCCAGAGTAAGGGTACTTTTAGGTCAATATCTCCTACCATCAGGAAAAATTGGCATTGGATAAAACTTGTAACAATATCTAGAACATAATTATCTCATGACATCTGTTAACCGGATTTTCATGACAAGGTTTCATGCAGTTGAACAATAACTGCATTTCAAATCCTTGATAACTGCTGATCATACATTTTATTAAACTTGATTCTTTCCATTCATAAGTTTTTCAACCAATATTCGAATTATTCTCCATGGAGCGATCACCATATTATTCAGCTCTTTTCTGAATTTGCTCTGGGTTACTGCATAAATACACGGGTTTAGAACGCAACTGAAAAATTTTAGGAAATCTCCGGTTTCGGTGGCGATATATGCAGGGCTTGTGAAGCCTCCTTGGTAATGAATAGTATTCGTTAGTCTGGTAACCGCTAAACTCACTGAATGCGTTAACCAAAGTAATATGAAACTGACTGATATAGAGAACAGTAAAATAATGGATTTTCTTCGGCTCTCTGTCTCTGAATCCTTGTGATTCTCCTTCCCCTGATTCCGGAGTCCTGTGCGTGTCCTGTTAGCCATTACAATACGCCGGATGGTTAAAGAATTAAATAAAATAATTAGACTAAAAGGAAGCCAAACAACCCAGGTGCTGTGAAACCAAACATAGGCTATACCAGCAGGTGAGGAGAAAAAAGCCGCACTTGACTGGCAGCCCCAAGGTACTTTGTCAAGTATTTGCTGAGGTTCATAAGCAAATAAAATTGGTATTTCCTTTAGGACAATTAGGATTGAGAGCGTTGTTACTATCGCTGTTGCCGTTGTTTTGGTGCAATATTTCACTTTGAACTTCTGGCAGCAAATAACTACAAACCGGTCAAATGTGAAGGAGACAGTGCACCAAACAGACAAATCAAGAGTGACAACGGCCAGATATAAAATGGTCCTGCACACAACGGTCAGGTACAGGAATGAAAAAGGAAAGTGATAGCTGATTATATAATGCACTATTATATCAAAGATAATGACCAATAGATCCGTTGTTGACATCGTCATCATATATGTAAATATACATCTGGACAGGCCACAGTTTCCTCGCTTGAGTATCACAATTGTCATCAAGTTTGCTAGAAGAGAAAGTAAAAACAAATAATATTTCATTTTCCAATTGAAATGTGCACACAATTGTTTCGAATAATTTGAATCCATTCTGTGTGATTACTTAATTGGGAGAAGGACACATGCATTCGACGGAAAACAAATTGGAAAAAAAAAACAAGGGATTCATAGTCTCCTGAATTCATGGACTGACTCTGAGCCAGATGTTATGTCACAAAAAAGAAAACAAAATGGCAGGAGGACATTTCAGTCCAAAATCAACTAACATCTTTGCACAGAAAATTTAAAAAAGACAGCAACTTCAAATTAGCAAGGTTTTCCGATGAAGAGAAAACCTTACTAATGCATTCATTCCTTGATAGGTTTGTTTCACAATCGTTTATAGAAATCTGGCATTAAGGAAGCAGGTTATTTTATGCAAATGTGATTTGTGTGAGAAGACAGAAAATATCGACAAATAACAAACAGGGCAATGTGACTCACCAGGAAGAGCAACGGCTGCGAGAATCGGGTAGTAGATCTCCTTCACCAGCAGAATAGCTGGTTTCCCCATTTTGTGTGAGAATGGATGATTTCTGTGGCAACTGAATGACACTGAGTTACGCACAGCTAAGACAACAGGGGATATTCTATACGGTATTTATACGAGTGTTAAATCTCGAAGGAGTCCAACAGTTGAACTATCATGATTATTTTTGAAGCTAATTATCAAATGCACATAGGCAAGTTACTTTTTACATGCTATCTCAGGTAAAAATACAAATTTGGCATTGATATTAGGCAATTACACTGGCAAATGGGAGGTGAAACCTGAAATTACTCGTAGTTTTAGCCAATTTCACAGGGTTACTGATTGGTGCTCTTCTTCGGAAGGTCTTCTGGATGCCCTTAAATCATGTCGAGGGCCATGACATCGGCGAAATCGGCATCTTTCTCAATGTCACAAATATCAATGATATCTGTGCTTCTCCATTTGTGTCTCTTGTGCATCTCAAATTGAATGATGCACCGTTGACGTCCTTACGTATCTCCCACAAATTACCCCACTCTTTGATGCTCTGGATCGACTTCACTGAAACGGTTGGTATGATCAGTGTTCTGACAAGTCACAAGTATAAATTTTTGAATAAGGATGGCAGGAGGAAAGCAATATTTGTTGGTAATAACAAATCAATAAAAAGGGGATGTGCCATTCCAGAATAATAATCAGGGTACGATTACATTAAGGCTGAATGTGTGAAGCAAACATAAAAAGAGAAGTCAACCAATTGCACTAATGGGATTAATATTGAACCGACAGATTACTGAAGATAGATATTATCCTCAATAATTACTATTGAAGATAAAAGATTAGAAGACATTCAATAATAATTGCGTTGTGTTGAATATGCTTCATGGTTTCACAACTGCAGAAAGTCGACATCGGTAGGCAGCAAGACTGTCCAACATCACATAGATCCAATGTGGTTTTGTCAAAAAGCAAGTCACATTTAACTGATTCATTAGAGTTTATTAAATCAATGAATTTTGAAGTAAATAAAGAGTCATCATCTGTATGCAAAGTCTGCACCGTTAATTTGAAAAGCAACCCACTCAGAATGTAACCAAGAATTTACCATGGCTAATCCATCTACCGACATACAATTGGTCGCTACAGGGGAATTTAACATGGCAATAAACAATAGACAATAGACAATAGGTGCAGGAATAGGTCATTCTGCCCATCGAGCCTGCACTACCATTCATTATGGTCATGGCTGATCATCCTCAATCAGTATCCTGTTCCTGCCTTATCCCCATAACCCTTGATTCCACTATCCTTAAGAGCTCTATCCAATTCTTTCTTGAAAGTATCCAGAGACTTGGCCTCCACAGCCTTCTGGGACGGAGCATTCTATATACCCACCACTCTCTGGGTGAAGAAGTTTCTCCTCAACTCTGTTCTTATTTTTAAACTGTGGCCAATCCACCTAACATGCAGATCTTCAGACTGTGGGGGGAAACCAGATCACCTGATAAAAACCCACGCAGACACTGGGAGAATATACAAAACTGCACAGACAATCATCAAAGGCTGCACTCAAATCCTGGTACGGAGTGTTTTGAAGGAACATTACGAGCCACTCAGCCAATTTGCCACATGAGGTTCTATTTTCTATTTGCCACATTGGTTCTATGTTCTATGGAAATGCTGCAGTAATGTAAAGCAATTTAACATCCCGATATAAATAGATAGTAATGACTATTTCAGGTTATTGTTTATAATTGAATTGGTTTGATTATTTAAGGTTATATAACTTGAAGAGTTTTGGTTTTCTCCAACAATCTGGGAAAAGTAAAACATTGTTTAAGACATGCATAAAGTCTCTAGGAATTACACTTTGCCAGCAGCACAATCAGAAAATAAATAATAAAACAATGATCATTGCTGTGCTGCTTGGAACAATTGCTGAGTTCAACAGGTCAGAGGTTAGCACTGCTGCCTCACAGCACCAGGTTCCCAGATTCAATTTCAGCCTCGGGCGACTGTCTGTGTGGAGTTTGCACATTCTCCCTGCGTCGACGTGGTTTTCCTCTGGGTGCTCCGGTTTCCTCCTACAGTCCAAAGATGTGCAGGTCAGATGAATTGGCCATGCTAAATTGCCCATAGTGTTAGGTGCATTAGTCAGAGGGAAATGGGTCTGGTTCGGTTACTCTTCGGAGAGTCGGTGTGGACTGGTTGGACTGAAGGGCCTGTTTCCACACTGTAGGGAATCTAATCTAATCTAAAAAAAGAAAAA
>NC_057760.1:4271249-4290166 GCF_004010195.1 Chiloscyllium plagiosum
TCTGACAAAAAGCTTAACACAAACCCTAACCCTAAGTTCTAACCCTAATCCAAACCTTGACGCAAACACTACACCAACCCTAACACTGACCCAGAAACAAAGCCCTAACCCTGACCCTAACCCTTACACATAACCTTAAATCCAAATGCTAACCCCAGCTTTAACCTGGGCCCTAACCCTAACCTATTCCTAGCCCTAACTCTAACCATCACCCTGACCATTACTCTAATCCTAACCCAGGCCGTAACCCTGACCATATACATTCCTATAACCCGAACCCTGGCCCTAGCCCTGAACCTAAGTGTTACACTAACCCTAGCCTAACCTTGGCCCTAACTCCAACCCATCCCCAGCCCTAACCCTAGCCCTAACACTCACCATAACCCTAACCCAGATCTTAACTCTGACCCTAACCTTGACCCTAGCTCTAACCCTAACCTAAACCCTCACCTTAATCTTGGCCCCAACCCTGGCTCTGATCTTAGCCCTAACCTTACCCTTGGTGCAGCACTAATCCTATCCCTCAGCCGAACCCTAGCCTATCCCTATCCATAACCATAGCCCTCGCCCTAGCCCTAACCCTGACCCTACATCTAACCCTAATGCAAATCTGCCCCTAATTTCAAACTGTGCTACAAACTCATTTTGTTCTGTGTACTGCATGCATTTAAGCACAACACCATCAATCCTGCATTGAGTGACCCCTTCTCATTGTTGTCCCCTTCTGTGCTGTGCAAGCAATTCAAGTCCTGATCTTTGTCCTATATACTCTTTGTCCTATCTACCCAAACTCAGGTATCCACTTCACAGCCCAATGTTACATATTATCAATTTTCCAGTAAACCCTGGAACTGCCATCTAGTCATATACACAGGTGCTTGTAAGCTCTCAGTTCAGACCAGCATTCACTCTGTCTTAAAGGTACAGTACACACATTCAACTTCAGTGCATCCTTTTTCAAGGACAAAAAACTATACTCCAGGTGTGGCCTCACCAGTATCCTATATAGCTGTAGCATAACCTCCCTGTTATTAAACTCCATCCCTCTCACAATTGTTATGGACCAAGCCAAACCCCTCAGAACATTTCAGGAAAGTAGGCCAGACCCTAACTTTGCTCGTTGTTTTAAGCAGGTGTAGAGTGGATATTCCAGGAGTGATGCAGCTGGCCCAATCACTCAGTTTTAAATGAAACAGAAATTAGTTACAAGATTATTGAATGAAACACAAAGAACAGAAAACAGAATACCAAATAACTTAACCTATCCAAAAACCCAAGTGATCATCCCAACCTAATGATGCTGTTCCAAATACTTGCAACAATCCCCATAAACACCCCTTGGCACAAAAGGAAAAATCAAACACAGGGTCTTCCAGGAGAGAAGTCAAGGAGAAAGGACCAGCCTGGACCTGCTGCTTTGAGTCCAGAAGATTTTTCCACATTACTCTTAAAAACCAAACCAAACCAGAGAAAAGCTGAGCTGGGAGAACAGGCCACTCCCCTGTCATTGTACAAGTGTTTGTTTTTTACTTGAAAGCCTCCTTCTGGAGGCAGTATCTCTTAGCTATAATCAAACTGGCGCTAAAACCCTTCAACCTCAGACTTTTCAGAGTCTGTGCCTTTTCCAAACTCTCTGAAAAAAAAGCCAAAACAACATAACCTTATTAAAGGAGCAGTATCAACATACAATGAAGGACAATATTCCATCTGCCCTCATAATTACCTGTTGCACCTGCAAACCAACGTTTTGAGTTTCATGCAAAAGGACAGCCAGATCTCTCTGCACAGCAGCATACTGCAATTTTTCACCATTTAACTAATAGTCCATGTTGCTGTTATTCATAACAAAATGGATGATTTCACATTTACCCACATTGTACTCCATCTGCCAGACCCTTAACCTATCTGTGTCCCTCTGCAGACTTTCAATGTCCTCTGCGTACTTCGCTCAACCACTCATCTTAGTGTCATCTGCAAAATTTGACACACTACACTTGGTCATCTAAGTAAATTGTAAACAATTGCATTCTCAGCATTGATCCCTGAGGCAAACCACTAGCCACTGATTGCCAACCAGAAAAACACCCATTTATCCCCACTCTTTGTTTTCTGTTAATTAACTAAGTTCTACCCATACTAAAACATTGACAGTAACACCATACACCTTTAACTAATGCTGCAGCCTTTTGTGCGGCACTTTGTTGAATGCTAATTAGCAGTCTCACCTATATCTTAAACACATCTGTGAATGTGACATTTATCATTTCAGCTTTCAAACATACACTCATATACTAGTACTTTACTTATAAAATAGCTGCAACACCACGTGTTCACACAGGCCAATAAAGCTGGTGGTACCTTTGGATAACACTGTAGTGAGCAGGCAAGCAATGTAAGTGTATACATTGGTTAACGGTAGCCACAAAGACAACTACAATCCCAACTAAGTTACAGAATGGACAACAAAGTTTCAACAATTTATTTGTAATGTTGAGAACTTAGCCACAATGCTCAGAAAGGCAGATCTCAATTTCTTCACTTTGATTCATTAGAAATCGATGAAAGAATTATTCATATTAAGTAAAATGACACTCAGATTCGACTGACTGTGGGGAAAGAAGGATAACTAAACATAGATCCAAAGTTACAAGTTGTAATCAACTCAGGTTCACTGCAGATCATTTCCTTTTCAAAGGAAATCCCCTTTTAGAATTGGTTATTGATCAGATGGAAGCCATGTCAAAGTGAAGCATTTTAATTCAACATGTTAATCTCTAGCAAGTCCCACTGTCCCCTCTGAAGAGACCTGTGTTAAGATGTCATGGTACCAGCAGTTCAGGGTTTATGCTTTCAAATCTTTCATGATGCAATCCCTTTGGACTCTGCTTCATCCAAACGACTGCACCTCTCTTCTGCTTTGTTCATTCGATCAGTTCCTCCTCAGTTCAGTCGTTTAAGGTTGCTTCCATTTCCTGACACGGTTTCAATATCCTTCCTTATATCTAGAATGATAAACTCCAATTTCTGATCTGTTGTAAGTTGCTCTGTGATGCAAACTGATCTTTTTGCAGCACAGAGGGTTTTGTACCCATATTCTGGATTTCTTTCGATGCTGCAGGACCTGGGAAGATTTTGGATAAGGTTGAGAGACACTCGCTGATTGTTAACATGTTCATTTGAGGGTATTTGCTCGCTTTCTTTTCTCTTCCACTGCTTCATGAAGAGATAGATGCAAACAGATACAATGACGAATACCATGACAGCCATCAGCACAAAGAGGAGGTGAAAGGTCCTTCCTGTAATGAAAAATAGAGATGGTTTATCCATCCTTATTTTACCACTATTTATATTGGTCACTCTTCCTGAAGCAGATTAATGAGTAGGGTATAAGTAATGGACTGTAGACACAGTAAAAGGTTTTAGTTGAAAATTACAGTCCCCCAGTAATAAATTTTGGACCTGGTAATAGATCATAATCCCAGTATTGGTAATAGTCCCACTAACAGGTAGTAGTTGCAATAATAGACTGTGGTCCCAGTTTTAGGCTACAGGCCTAAGGTATATTCCCAATTAAAGAATACAATCTGTGTAAATGAAATAGAGGGAAGGTTCAGTTGCATAGAAAATTATGGAAAAATATTAAAGGTGGGAGGGCTCAGCAGAGATTAGTAAAGTATCCAAAACAAGAAATATGACAGGGTCAGGAATGGAAATTCAAGCACTAGCAGATAAGAGGATAACTATGAGAAGGGGGACAATTAACTCAGGACTGAGGGTATCACACTTAAATGTACACAGTACACGAAACAAAATAAAAACGCATTGAATTGAAATTAGCATACCAACTGAAATTAGCAGGTATGATGTTGTGTCTGTAACAGAGATCAGGGCTGGGACCTAAATATCCAAGGTTACATGTCCTATCAAAAGGACAGGATAATGGCAGAAGGGACAGAGTTGCCTCGATCGTACAAAGTAAATTAAATTGATAACAATAAGTGATATAGAGTTGGAAAGCATAGAATCCGGATAGGTAGAGTTGAGGAACCACAAAGGAAAAATACCATGATGGGAGTTATGTGCAGGCCTCTTTGCAGTAGTCAGGATGTGGGGAAGAAAATAAATTAGAGGATAGAAAAGACATGTAAGAAAGACACTGTTATAATAATCATAGGGGACTTCACTGTGCAGGTGGACTGGGAAAATCAGGATGGTAGCAGATTTCAAGAAAAACAATTCATGGAATGTTTACCAAGAGGAATTTCTTTAGATAGAGGGTAGTTAATCTGTGGAACTCTTTGCTGCAGAAGACTGTGAAGGCCAAGTCATTGAGTATATTTAAGACAGAGATAGATAGATTCATGTTGAATATTCGTGTGCTGGAAAAGCATCCAAGGATCAGGAGAATTGACGCTTCGAGCATGAGTTCATCATCAGGAATGAAGATAGATTCATGATTAGTAAGGATTATGGGGAGAAGGCGAGAGAATGAGGTTGAGGTACATATCAGCCCTAATTGAATGGTGCGGCAGACTCGATAGGCTGTATTGCTTAATTCTGCTCATATACTTTATAGTCTGGCTATAGTTACAGACTACAATAGGGAAAGGAATATATGAATTACAACAGGACCATGAGAAGCACTAACAATCAGAAGGATCTCAGAGTGCAAGTCCATCAGTCACTTAAGGTAGTGGGACATGGAGATAAAGTGATTAAGAAGGTTAATGGGAACTTGCTTTTATTAGCTGAGACACAGTGTTTAAAAGCAGGGGCCGGGGAGTGGGGTTATGCTGGAACTGCATAAAATGTTGGTTCGGCCACAGCTACAGCATTATATGCAGTTCTGGAATCCACATTATAGAAGAGTTGTGAGAGCAGAGAAGATTTACCAGGATGTTGCCTGGATTAGAGATGGAGAGAGTTTGGATAGATTGCTGTTTTTCTTGGTGCAAAGGAGACTGATGGGCACATGGTTGAGATGCACTAAATCATGGGGGGCAGGAAGGAACTTTTCCCTTTGATGGCTGGCTCAATGAGCAGGCAGCATAGATTTCAGGCAAGTGGCAGGAAGTTTAGCATTTTTATTTGATCCAGAGGGTGGAGGGAAACTGGAAGGTCTCTGCCTGTAAGGATGGTTTGAGCAGAAATCCTCATAGCATTTAAGAAATATGTACTTGTGCACTTGCGATATCAAGGCATACTATGTGTCAAGTGGCGGAAAATGGGATTAGAATAATTAAGTATGTGTTTTTGATTGATATAGACTCAATAGGTTGAAAGGCCTTTTTTCTTGCTGTCAACCTTTATGACTCTATCAATGACTCCAACAGGCTAAAGTCCTCGCAATAGATCATAAATTCCAGCAAAAGGCTATAGACCCTGTAATGGGTTATATTCCCATGTTTATTTTATATAGTCCCATGGAGCTTGAACCCTTGATGATCTGATACAGAGGTCAGGGCAATGGAGGAATCCAGCCAGGTGGACAAGTGAAGTGTTTCGTCAGTGAAAAAGTTGGTGATAATTATGACAAGACAGTTCCCTCAGGAGGAGCTTAGTGGAAGTGTTCACCCATACACCATCATGAGGACCATGAGTTCACTGCAGCAGTGGGCCGCAGAGTTGGGTGGTGCTCCTGAATATCTATCCTGATGTACCCAGCCCAATATGGTGTCATTGTACCATGAGAAGACTGAGAAGTTACAATCTAACACATAGGAGGATCCCTCTCAAGCCACTCCATGGACTGACAGATATTCCCAGACCTCTCTGACAGTGACCTGACCCCTCCAGTGGCCACAGAGAAGGCACTTGTCCTGAAGAGCCTCTTAGTTGCGCTGGACCTTACACACCTGGGACATTAAGACTATGCCTAGCACAGTCATCGAATTCCACAGTGTATGGAAAGCAACAGCATGCCTCCAAGTCATCTGTCATACTTTAGGACGATGCAATGACTGTAAAGAGGATGCAGAGAAGACCTAAAGGAATCATTAGTTAGAAGCAAGATTTTAGATATATGTTGAGACTGGGAAAGCTGAGATAGATCTCCTTTGAAGAAAAGGGGATTGGAAAGAAGTTGGATAAAAGTGTACAAGATTAAATAAGTTGAACAAAATAAACCTAGAAAAGCTGTTCCCATTAACTGATGGTGCAAGGACTAGGGATGTAGATGAAGAGTTTACGTGAGAGCATGGTTTATCCTGCTCCTATCTCTTAAATTCATCTAAAATAGTGAGGGAGGGTAATGCACAGAGGACATGAGGAAGCACATTTTTATCCAGTAAATGGCATTGATCTAGGAGTTTCTGTCTTTAGGAGCAGTGAAAGTGGAGATGATGAATGACTTCAAAACAAGATTTGATGGGCACTTGAGGAAATTGAACATACAGGACTACAGGAATACAGTAGGAGACTGGGGACTGATTGAATGGTTCTAAAGCCAGCCAGTATAGATACAATGGGCTGAATGACTTCCTTCTGTGCCAGGACCCTATAACCCATTGTACATTGAGGGAAGACAGTCTAATAAGAAACAAAATACCTGTAGTTCACAGTCACCCTTGTGCAATGGATCCAATATAGTGCCTGCGCACAATCTCTGCATAGCAACGGAGAAGTAACTTTTTACACAGTAATGACGTGCTTTACCATGACCAGAGATGACTGATTCAGCTGAAAGCACAGACCTTGGCATGTGCCACTCTGGCAGGTGTCTGTAATGTGAGAACAATTCTTGCCTTCGTATCCATCAGGACAGGAACAAAAGTAACCATGCTGCATACTGTAACACGTGGCTCCATGCTGACAGAGATTGATGTGACATTGTCCTGCAATGACCTATGGGGAAAAATGCAAGCTCAACTTCATCATACATAGAAAAGATACAACATTCTACTATGGCATATAGTATCCAATATAAATATACACAATAACTAAAATATCTATAATACTATATGATACACAATATAAAGATTCACAAATTATCTATAATAAACAGCAAATGCTGGAAACACCAGAATAGGTTCTTCTGAAATTCAAACAGCAGCCTCACTAATATTGTTGTCCACTCATATGATCTGCCCTCTTAACTTTACTGAGACAATTTCCAGGCTTGTAGTGACAAGTAACATTCATGCCACACAAATGCTAGGAAATAACTATCTCCAGTAAGAGACAATGGAACTATTGCCCCTTGACGTTCAAATAGCATTACCATCACTGAACCTCTCATAATCAATATCCTGGAGGACACCGTTGACCAGAAGCTCAATTGAAGTTGCCATACAAATATAGTGGCTGCAACAGGTCAGAGGCTAGGAATCCTGCAGTGAATAACTCACCTTCTAACTCCTTAAAGCCTGTCCACCATCTATAAGGCACAAGTCAGGAGTGTGATGGAATACTCCCCACTTGCCTGGATGGATACAGCCCCAACAACACTCAGGAAGCTTGATTCCATCCAGGACAAAGCAACCCACTTGATTGGCACCACATCCACAACAACTGGAATTCTTCAAGGAAATAAATAGTAGAGTTGATCAAAAGGCGCCAGTGGATGTAGCTTATTTGGACTTTCGGAAGGTTTATGACAATATCCCATGTAGAATAAAACATTTTCAACACTAATTTCATTAAGATTTCTTTGTTAGGAAGGACTTGAAATTTCACAGTATTGTGCAAATAGAAGTCAGTATAAGCCTATGTCAATGCTGGAGTTGATCCAATGACTGGATAAAATTAGTCAAGTTTGCTTGTTTTAAAAATATGGAATTGCAAGTGAAACTGTTTCTCATAGCTTATACAAGAATGAAATGAAAATTGTTTTACCAACCTCACAGTGTCTTCCTGAGAATCCTGGAAGACACTGGCAATAAAAGCCATTGACGGTGTGTACACAGTGTGCTCCATTCAGACAGGGAGAGCTGGAGCATCTTTCAGCTCTGGTCTCACAGTAATTTCCTGTGTAGCCTCCTGGGCAGTTGCATTGATATTTCTGAGGGGAAAGGGAAAGGATCCCACCTATATCAGCAATTATCATGTCTGATAATCATCAGGTCTCCATTAAATTACAAAACATCAAACACATGGAACATTGTCCGTATATGCTGAAAGTTTAATTGCTACCATGTGCTTTTCTGTGTTAAGGATATGCAAACACAATATCTATTATTTATCAATATTAAATAAATTTTGAGATGTTATTATTCTGCAATTTTGGGAGTGAGATAAAAGGTTACATTAGATTTGTTTTCTTTAAAGAAAATGATTCATAGCAACATTCAAAACACGTAGGGGAAAGAAATCCCCAAATCCCTTTGGAAAATTCCCTTAGAAGGATAATCAGTCAGAGAAAAGTTGCCTCCAGGAGGAGAATAGTAGAAAATGGTGAGGGTTGCTCCTCCAAACACAGTCTGGTTCTCTCCCATGCCTGTTGATCATAGGCCACTAGTGGGAGAGAAACTGTAGTAGCTGCCTAGTTAAAACATTCCAGCCAAAGAGACGCATGGTTGGTGCGTTGCCTCCCAAGTGCCAGGGCTCGTGATGTCTCTGATCGTGTTTTCGGGATTCTTGCAGGGGAAGGGCAGCAGCTCCAACTTGTGGTCCACATAGGCACCAATGACATAGGTAGGAAAAGGATGGGGATTTGAGGCAGAAATTCAGGGAGCTAGGGTGGAAGCTAAGACCTAGGACAAACAGAGTTGTTATCTTTGGTTGGTTACCCGTGCCACGTGCTAGCAAGGGGACGAAGAGGGAGAGAGAGGAGTTGAACACTTGGCTACAGAAATGGTACAAGAGGGAGGGTTTTGGATTCCTGAATAATTAGGCCTCATTCTGGAGTAGGCGGGACCTCTACAAACAGGATGGGTCTCCACCTGAACCAGAGGGGTACCATTATCGTGGGGGGGGGACATTTGCTAATGCTCTTCGGGTGGGTTTAAACTAACTCAGCAGGGGGATGGGAACCTAAATTGTAGTTCAAGTATAGAGAAGGTTGAGAGTAGGGAAGTCTGAAATAAAGTTTCAGGGTCACAGGAGGGCATCAGCAAGCAAGAAGGTGGTTTGAAGTGTATCTATTTCAATGCCAGGAGATTCCGGAATAAGGTGGGTGAACTTGCAGTATGGCTCGGTACCTGGGACTTCGATATTGCGGCCATTTCAGAGATATGGATCGAGCAGGGTCAGGAATGGTTGCTGCAGGTTCTGGGAATTTGATGTTCCAGTGAGAACAGAGGATATGGTGAGAGAGGTGGGGATGTGGCATTGTTAGTCAATAACAGTATTATGGCTGCAGAAAGGATGTTTGAGGACTCGCCAACTGAGGTAGTATGGGCTGAGATTAGAAACAGGAAAGGAGAGGTCACCCTGTTGGGAGTTTTCTATAGGCCTCTGAATAGTTCCAGAGATGTAGAGGAAGGGATGGCAAAGATGATTCTCGATAGGAGTGAGAGAGACAGGGTAGTTTTTAATGGAGATTTCAACTTCCCAAATATTGACTGGGAATACTAGAGTTCAAGTACTTTAGATTGGTCAGTTTTTGTTCAATGTGTGCAGGAGGGTTTCTTGACACAGGATGTAGACAGGCCAATTTAGAGCAAGGCTACATTAGATTTGGTACTGGGTAATGAACCCAGCCAGATATTAGATTTGGAGATAGGTGAGCACTATGGTGATAGTGACCACAATTCAAAGAACTCCACCAAAAACTAAAACACCTAAGATTCATGCCACTTGATTCACTCCAACCAAGAATTCTCAAACACTAAAGACACCTGGATAGAAGAGGACGAAATAATGATCTCCTTTGACGTTACAGCCCTTTTCACATCAATTAACATAGATCTGGCCAAAGAAACACTGGCATCACTGCCAGGACCACAAACACCAGACAGCACCAACTTCATCAGCCAAGGCAACATCCTCATGCTAGTGGACCTGTGCCTCACCACCCATTTCACATTCAATAACAACACCTACAAACAAGTCAACGGAACACCCATGGGATCACCAATATCAGGGCTCATTGCAAAAGCAGTAATGCAGGACTTGAACTAGCTGAACTCCCATCTATCCAACCCAAACTTTAGGTCCGCTACATAGATGACACCTTTGTCATCACAAAAATGGAACAAATTAGAGGAAACATACAACACCATCAGTAACATCCTGACTGGCATCAAATTCACAAAAGAGGAGGAGAACGACAACAGACTCCCATTCCTAGATATTGCACATATTGTTAACAGAAAGCTTCAAACCAACGTCTACAGAAAAACAACACACACAGATTAAATTCATAACTTCAGAAGCAATCATCCCAACACCCACAAACAGAGCTGCATCAAGACATTATTTCAATGAGCTACATCACACTGACACACCGAAGAACTACAAAAAGCAGAAGAAAAATATCTATACAACGCTTTCAAGAAAAACAGGTACCCAATAAACACAATCCGCCGATTCCTTAGAAACAAATCAAAACAAGCAGACACAACGCAACCAAAAACTTTAGCCATACTACGTTACAGCAAGACATATCAGAAATGACTTTCAGACTACTCAGACCCCTTGGAATCATGGTGGCCCACAAACCTACCAACACACTTAAACAGCGACTCATGAACCTAAAGGATCCATTAGATACTACCAGTAAAACTAACGTCATTTACAAGATACCATGCAAGAACTGTAAAAAAACACTACATCGGACAAACTAGCAGGAAAAGTGTCCCCAAAATACATGAACACCAACTGGCCACCAAAAGACATGACCCACTCTCATTAGTTTCTATACATACAGACAAGGAAGGACACCACTTTGACTGGGACAACACACACATCCCAGGACAGGTAAAACAAAGACAAGCATGAGAATTCTTAGAGGTCTGGCATTCTAACCAGAACACTATCAATAAACACATTGATTTGAACCTTAACTACCTACTCTTGAAAAAAGGAACCAGAACTGACATCACCCACCTTAGGAAACCAAGACCTATAAATCGAGAGGTGGGACTTCACCGGAGACTCTCACTGATGATGTTACTTAGTCGTGGTGATGAAATGTTTGAAAATAAACCTTCAAGCTCAGCAAGCTAACTTACATACTTATCATCAACCTAAGCTACAAAGCTGCTCAAAGATTGCTGATCACAATTCAGTTATGCTTACTTTAGCGATGGAAAGGGATAGGTATACACTACAGCTGGGAGAAAGGCAATTACGATTCGATTAGAGCAGATTTAGGATGCATAGGATGGGGAAGGAAACTTTAGGGCATGGGCACAATAGAAATGTGGAGTTTATTCAAGGAACAGCTACTACGTGTCCTTGATATGTATGTAACTGTCAGGTAAGGAGGAAGTTGTCGTGCGTAGGAGCCATGGTTTACTAAGGAAGGCGAATCTCTTGTCAAGAGGAAGAAGAAGTCTCATGTTAGGATAAGATGTGAAGGCTCAGTTAGGGTGATTGAAAGTTATAAAGTAGCCAGGAAAGATCTAAAGAGAGAGCTAAGACTAGCGAGGAGGGGACATGAAACATTGTTGGCAGATAGGATCAGGGAAACTCTAAAGCTTTCTATAGGTATATAAGGGATAAAAGAATGACTAGAGTAAGATTAGGGTCAATTAAGGACAGTAATGGGAAGTTGTGCGTGGAGTCAGAGGAGATATGGGAAGTGCTAAATGAATACTTTTTGTCAGTATTCACACTGGAAAAAGACAACGTTATCGAGCAGTAGCAGAGAAACAGGCTACTAAACTAGATGGGATTGAGGTTCACAAGGAGGGGAGGTTAAAATTCTGCAAAGTGTGAAAATAGATAAATCCTTTGGGTTATGGGATTTATCCTAGGATTCTCTGGGAAGCCAGGGAGGAGATTGCTGAGCCTTTGGCTTTGATGTTTGTCATTGTCAACAGGAATAATACCGGAAGACTGGAGGATAGCAAATGCTGTTCCTTTGTTCAAGAAGGAAAGTAGAGACAATCCTGGAAATTACAGACCAGTAAGCCATACTCCAGCTGTGAGTAAAGTGTTGGAAAAGGTCATAAAAGATAGGATTTATAATCATCTCGATAGGAATAAGTTGATTAGGGATAGTCAACATGGTTTTATGAGGGTTAGGTTGTGCTTCACAAATCTTATTGAGTTCTTTGAGAAAATGACCAACCAGGTGGATGAGGATAAAGCTGTTGATGTGGTGTATATGGATTTCAGTAAGGTGTTTGATAAGGTTCCCCATGGTAGGCTCCTGCACAAAATACACAGGCATGGGATTGAAGGTGATTTAGCGGTTTGGATCAGAAATTGGCTAGCTGAAAGAAGACAGAGGGTGGTGGTTGATGGGAAACGTTCAGTTACTAGTGGTGTACCACAAGGATCTGATGTGGGTCCACTGCTGTTTGTCAGTTTTACAAGTGATCTGGATGAGGGTGTAGAAAGATGGGTCAGTAAATTTGCGGAAGACACTGCGGTTGCTATGGTTGTGGATAGTGCCAAAGGATGTTATCGGTTACAGAGGGACATAGATAAGCTGCAGAGATGAACTGAGAAGTGGACAATGGAATTTAATGCAGAAAAGTGTGAGGTGATTCACTTTGGAAGAAGTAACAGGAATGCAGAGTACTGGCGAATGGTAAGTGCAGATGAGCAGAGAGATCTCGGTGTCCATGTACATAGATCCCTCAAAGTTGCCACTCAGATTGATAGAGCTGTTAAGAAGGCATACGGTGTGTTAGCTTTTTATTAGTAAAGTGATTGAGTTTCGGAACCATGAGGTTATGCTGCAGCTGTACAAAACTCTGGTGCAGCCGCACTTGGAGTATTGCATGCAGTTGGGATGGGGAAGCCTTGGAAAAGGTTCAGAGGAGATTTACTGGGATGTTGCCTGGTATGGAAGGAAGGTCTTATGAGGAAAGGTTGAGGGAATTGAGGCTGTTTTTGTTAGAGAGAAGGTTGAGAACCTAGTGTAGGTTAGATGGGCTTCAGATTGGTTTCACAGGGTGACACAACATCGAGGGCCGAAGGGCCTGTACTGCGCTGAAATGTTCTGTGTTCTATGTTCTATGAGTAATGAGTTGTGGGATATTGTATTGGGAGGAACACTGAAGGGAAAAAATAAATTAAGATTAAGATGCCTTTCCAAAGAAAGGAATGAGAGCCAAATTGGGGGCTGTAACTGGTTGCTCTGGAATATGAGAGGTGGGGATTGGAGTGTGGGTGGTGTTGCAGGGTTAACAGGGAGACAGTTGGTGGAAAATGAATAACAAGCATTTAGTATTCTTATATTCTGAATTATTAAGATATTGTACAAATTGAGTACATTTTGCAACATGATTGAACAAGTAAAGTATCAGGGATCATTACTTCATACCTGACAGATACCACCATTTTGACAACTTGTGGAACAGTCTGAGGTACCTGAAACAGAAGGCAAAAAAAAATTGTACTATCATCTGGGATCATACAAGTGGATTCTTTTGACTGACATTTGAAGCCACAGAATTTAAGAGATCTGTGCTTCTGTAAAGCATAACACTAGAGTATCATGGTGAAATTTACTCTGCAGATTTGATTTCTAGTTGGCTTTAAAATGTTGTTAATACTGTTCTGAGAGTAGAAGATTATTTGATAGCTTTCAATAAGGCTAGAAAGTAGAAATCAAAACAAAGTCTTGTATGGAGGAAAATCTGAACATGATTATTGATTATTTAGAATCAAAATAAGGGAAACCTGAAGTTAAGGTGTTAGTGCTAGAATTATCTATGGTACAGTTAGATTTTAAAAAAAAAATAATTAGAGGAAGAAAAGAAAGAGAAAATAACATATTTAAGCAGCAAGAAAATGAAAAGTGCAAGAAATCAGGAGGGAAAGGAAAGTAAAAGAGAGCAATGGAAGGGGAAAAAGAATTCAAAAAGCCTGAACTCCAATCAGACAGAAAGATTAGACAGCATAATCTGGCCAGTGAAACACTTAACATAAAGAAGAAAAATATGTAACTTGAAGCATGAATCTAATTTTAATTAAGGGTTGGATTTAACTGAAAAATCTATTGTGGGTGTTAAAGGGTAGAGAACCTGTGGAATTTACTGCCACAGGTGGCTGTGGAGGTCAATTCACTGAATATATTCAAAAAAGAGATGAGTGTCGATCCCTGCTCCTAGTTTTTATGTTTCTAAATTAATTGAGGATGAAGTTACAAAATATTTTACTTTATTTGCAAAGCTTGCTGGACTGACAAATTGGTCAAAAGAAAACAGCAGTCAGCTATCTGTTCTAAGAAACGTTTGGATGTGATGGGAAAACAACATGGAACCTTAATGCATAAAAATGAGAATTGGTTATCATCTAACTTTGTCAGAAGGAATGCCTGAGACCTGATGGAATGAGGGTACAGATGACAGATATATTAATTATGACTTAACTAAGCGTGGCTTGGTTGAATAAATATGGGAAGCTAGTATTCAGTGCGATGTGTGTTTAATGAAATATAGTTAATTGAAATAAAGTTCTCGCTAAAAATATGCACTGGGACTCAGTATAAATTCAGTTTCTTCTAGTATATGACACGGACCTAACGCAACTAAGTGTTTTGACAGGTGCAGAAGTGACTGCATACATGGGTTTGTCAGAAGAACAATCTGGAGATGAAGTTCTTAAAGAAGCAATATTCAATGTTGGTCCCTGAAACTTAGGCAATTGAAATCTAGAACTACAAGAAATGGACATTGGTAGAATTTTCAAGGGTAGAGGTGATCGCCTAGTGGGGTTGTTGCTGGTCTCGTTAAACCAGAGAGTCAGGTGATGTCCTGTGAATCTAGGTTTGAATCTCACTATGGCAAATGGTGGAACTTGAATTCAATAAAATATCTGTCATTTCAGAACAGAAATGCGGAGACATTTCTTCAGCCAGAGAGTGGTGGGCCTGTGGAATTCATTGCCACGGAGTGCAGTGGAAGCCGGGACGCTAAATGTCTTCAAGGCCGAGATTGATAGATTCTTGTTGTCTAGAGGAATTAAGGGCTACGGGGAGAACGCTGGTAAGTGGAGCTGAAATGCGCATCAGCCATGATTGAATAGCGGAGTTGACTCGATGGGCCGAATGGCCTTACTTCCACTCCTATGTCTTATGGTCTTATCTGAAACAAAGAGTTTCATGATGATCCATGTAATCAATGTCAAATGCCATCCGGTTCACCAATGTACTTTCGGGAAGGTAAATGCTATCCTTACCTGGTTTGGCTGAGTTGTGACTCCAAACACACAGCAATGTGGTTTCCTCTTAAATGCCCTCTCAAATGACCCATCAAACCACTAGAAAGTCTTAAAACAATGAAACCAGGCAGACCAACTGGCATTAATAAAGGCACTGGAAGAGGCAATGGCAACTCCGTTCTGTCAAATCTGCAAACATCTCCTTACCAATATCCAAGGGCTAGTGCCAAAATTGGGAGAGTTGTCTCACACACTACTCAAGCAACAGCCTGACATAATTATGTTCATATAATCATACTTTACACACAATGTCCCAGACACCACTGGCAAGTCTGTAGAGGTGGTGGTACAGTGAGCGGTATACAGTTGGGAGGGAGTTGCTCTGTGAGTCCTCAATATTGACTTCAGACCCCATGAGGTCTCATGGCACCAGGCCAAACATTGATAAGGAAAATCCTGCTGATTCACATGTACGGCACTCGAACCCCACATACACACACACCCCACATCCTTCCACACTTCCACTAATGAATTGGTGCTCCTTCATGTTGAACACTATTTTAAAAAGCACTGAGGGTCGCAAAGATGCAAAATGAATTTTGGGTGGAGAATTTCAATGTTCACTGTCACCTTGCAAAGCCATTTCCACTTCCATCTAGAAAGCCAAGAGTTCCGTGCACATGGGAACACCACCACTTGCAAGTTCCCCTCCAAGCCAATCACCATCCTGATTTGGAAGTATATCGTTGCACCTTCAGTGTCACTGGTTTTAAATTCTGGAATTCCCTCTTAATGGCATTGTGGTCTACCTACAGCACATGATTGTAATGGTTCAGGAAGGCAGCTCACCAATACCTTCTTAAGGGCAACCAGGAACAGGCAATAAATATTGGCCACATCCCATGAACACATGATGGAAATGATGTGGGACCAATAGTTCTGATCACTGAAGTTAGAGAACTTTAAAAACTAAAGAGAAGTCTATCGTTATTGAAGAATTCAGAAATTGCATTCTTGAAAACTTAAATGTATTTTAATGAGCATCAAGCATCAAAGTTTAAAGAAGCACTATGGGGCGGCATGGTGGCTCAGTGGTTAGCACTGCTGCCTCACTGTGCCAGGGTCCCAGGTTCAATTCCACCCTCAGGTGACTGTCTGTGTGGAGTTTGCACATTCTCCCCATGTCTGTGTGGGTTTCCTCCGTGTACTCCAGTTTCCTCCCACAATCAAAAGATGTGCAGGTCAGGTGAATTGCCTGTGCTAAATTGCCCAGGGTGTTAGGTGCATTAGTCAGAGGGCAATGGGTCTGGGTGGGTTACTCTTTGGAGGGTCGGTATGGATTTGTTGGGCCGAAGGGCCTGTTTCCACACTGTAGGAAATCTAATCTAATCATATCTCACAAAGACAGTTACATCTGAGGAGATGGTCATATGGAATTAGGGGTATAAAATGTGTACAATGTAGAGATACTAGTTTTAGAGAACATGTAGAAGGAAACCGACATAATAAAGTATTATCTATAACCAGATATTGTTAGAAATAAATGAAGATGTTTTGATTGTATTCAGACTGGAACAAAAGCCATTTGCTGGAAGTTAAATGGGAGACCAATTACTATAGTGAGAAGATCCAAAGCATCCTCAGAGAAGGGGACATCAGGAAAAGAAATGGGGATCAAAACTGTATGGTAATACAAAAGAGAACATATTTTCTTACTAAAAAGGGAGAGATAACCAAGGAAAGTCAAGAAAATCCTTCTTTGAATATTGTATTGATAAAGAGAGTCATCCAGTGGAGGCAGAATATTTTATCTCAAAATGGGGGGATATTTCCTTATACTTAGAAAGATATCGAGACACACTGCAGCAAGTGCTAATGATTCTAGAACATAGAACATAGAACATAGAACATAGAACAGTACAGCAAAGAACAGGCCCTTCAGCCCACGATGTTGTGCTGACCACTGATCCTCATGTATGCCCCCTCAAATATCTGTGACCATATGCATGTCCAGCAGTCTCTTAAATGTCCCCAATGACCTTGCTTCCACAACTGCTGCTGGCAACGCATTCCATGCTCTCACAACTCTCTGTGTAACGAACCCGCCTCTGACATCCCCTCTATACTTTCCGCCAACCAGCTTAAAACTATGACCCCTCGTGTTAGTCATTTCTGCCCTGGGAAATAGTCTCTGGCTATCGACTCTATCTATGCCTCTCATTATCTGTATACCTCAATTAGGTCCCCTCTCCTCCTCCTTTTCTCCAATGAAAAAAGTCCGAGCTCAGTCAACCTCTCCTCATAAGATAAGCCCTCCAGTCCAGGCAGCATCCTGATAAATCTTTTCTGAACCCTCTCCAAAGCATCCACATCTTTCCTATAATAGGGCGACCAGAAATGGACGAAGTATTCCAAGTGCAGTCTAACCAAAGTTTTATAGAGCTGCAACAAGATCTCATGACTCTTAAACTCAAACCCCCTGTTAATGAAAGCCAAAACACCATATGCTTTCTTAACAACCCTGTCCACTTGGGTGGCCATTTTAAGGGATCCATGTACCTGCACACCAAGATCCCTCTGTTCCTCCACACTGCCAAGAATCCTATCCTTACTCCTGTACTCAGCTTTCAAATTCGACCTTCCAAAATGCATCACCTCACATTTATCCAGGTTGAACTCCATCTGCCACCTCTCAGCCCATCTCTGCATCTGTCAATGTCCCACTGCAGCCTACAACAGCTCTCTATACTGTCAACGACACCTCCAACCTTTGTGTCATCTGCAAACTTGCTGACCCATCCTTCAATCCCCTCATCCAAGTCATTAATAAAAATTACAAACAGTAGAGGCCCAAGAACAGAGCCCTGTGGAACACCACTCACCACTGACTTCCAGGCAGAATATTTTCCTTCCACTACCACTCGCTGTCTTCTGTTGGGCAGCCAATTCCCTATCCAGACAGCTAAGTTCCCCTGAATCCAATTCCTCCTGACCTTCTGAATGAGCCTACCATGGGGAACCTTATCAAATGCCTTGCTGAAGTCCATATAAACCACATCCACAGCTCGACCCTCATCAACTTTTCTAGTCACATCCTCAAAGAACTCGATAAGGTTTGTGAGGCATGACCTGCCCCTCACAAAGCTGCGTTGACTGCATTTAATCAAGCCATGCTCTCCCAGATGGTCATAAATCCTATCCCTCAGAATCCTTTCTAACACCTTGCAGATGACAGACGTGAGACTTACTGGTCTGTAATTGCCGGGGATTTCCCCATTTCCTTTCTTGAAGAGAGGAATTACATTTGCCTCTCTCCAGTCCTCAGGTACGACTCCAGTGGAGAGCGCGGATACAAAGATCTTCGCAAGTGGCGAAGCAATTGGATTTCTTGTTTCCCAAAGCAGCCGAGGACAAATCTGGTCCAGGCCTGGCGACTTGTCAATCTTAATGTTTGACAAAATTTTCAGCACATCAGCTACTTCTATCTCTATCCATTCCAGCATGCACACCTGCTCTTCAAAGGTTTCATTCACTACAAAGTTTGTTTCTTTCGTAAAGATGGAAGCAAAAAACTCATTTAGGGCTTCCCCTACCTCCTCAGACTCCACACACAAATTCCCTATGCTATCCCTGATCGGCCCTACTCTTTCTTTGACCATTCTCTTATTCCTCACGTAAGTGTAAAATGCCTTTGTGTT
>NC_057760.1:4290238-4294029 GCF_004010195.1 Chiloscyllium plagiosum
ACCACCTCTCTCTCTGTCCCCGTCTTTCTGTACCACCTCTCTCTGCCCACTCTGCCTCTCCTCTCTCTCTGTCCCCCCGCTCTCAGTCTACCACTTGTCTGTCTCAGAGGGACATATTTATTCATCATTTGCAACAACTGTTCCTTAAACAGTCTCCACATGTCTACAGTGCCTTTACCATGGAACAATTGCTCCCAATGCATGCTTCCTAACTCATGTCTAATCGCATCATAGTTTCCTCTTCCTCAATTAAATATCCTCCCATTTTGCCTAATCCTCTCCTCCTCCATAGCTATGTAGAATGTGAGGCAGTTGTGGTCACTATCACCAAAATGCTCTCCCACCACAAGATCTGATACCTGCCCCGGCTCATTTCCGAGCACCAAGTCTAGAATGGCCTCTCCCCTCGTCGGCCTGTCAAAGTACTGAGTTAGAAAACCCTCCTGAACACACCTTACAAAAACAGCTCCATTCAAATCTTCTGCTCGAAGGAGGTTCCAATCAATATCAGGAAAGTTAAAGTCACCCATTACAACAATCCTACTACGTCCACATTTTTCCAAAATCTGCCGACCTATGCTTTCTTCCATCTCCCTGCTGCTACTGGGGGGGCTTGTTGTAAACCCCTAAAGAGGTAACTGCTCCCTTGCTGTTTCTAATTTCCACCCATAATGACTTGGTAGGCAGATCTTCCTCTCTGATTAGTAGTGATACACCCCCTCCTCTTTTTCCCCTCTCCCTATTCTTTTTAAATGCTCTAAACCCTGGAACATCCAGCAACCATTCCTGCCCCTGAGAAACCCATGTCTCTGTTATGGCCACAACATCACAGCACCAGGTACTGATCCATGCTCTAAGCTCATCACTTTTATTCCGGATATTCCTTGCGTTAAAGCAAATACACTTTAACTGATCCCTGGTTCCTTCCCAGGAAAATCCTTCCGACTAGCTTGTCTACCTTTTGCTATTGCCTGATCTGCATCAACTCTCACCTCCGGTATACAGCTCAGGTTCCCATCCCCCTGCCATACTAGTTCTATTTGTTTTCCAGAGGAGTGAAGGAGAAAATATTAATTGGAGATATTGTAGAGGTCACAAACTACCCCCCATTATGAGATTTGGACCAAAGACAGACTTAGCAAATAGAGATGTTGTAGTTGGACAAGTGAAACACGTCCATATAGAAGGACTGATTATATATTGGAAAATTAATTGGCAGATTCAAGAATGTCTCACCAAGGAAAATGGAACAACAGCCGAAATAAAAGAAACTGAAATACTATAGGAGAAGCATCCAGGATTATACCCTGACTGTATTGTGACAAAATCTCAGACCCATAGAATCAGAAAGGAAGTAGATGAGTCTGTGGGGAAAGGAGACATAGAAATTTAGTTATCATACAGAATATTTCAAACTAGAATAAAAGGGATGTGGGTAAAGAAAATTAGGTTGATGGGAGAATGGAATGGGGGTAGTACTGACATGAACAATGAAATGGCTGGCAGACAGGAAAAAACATGAGTAGGAATAAACAAGTCTTTTTCTGGGTGGCAGCCAGTGATCGTTGGGTATTGAAAGGTTCAATACTGGGATCCCAGTTATTTAACATTAATGATCATTGATTACGAAACGAATTGTAATATCTCCAAGTTCACAAGCAACATGAAACTGGGTGGGAGGATAAACTGTGAGAAAGATACAGAGATAATTCAGTGTGATTTGGAGAAGTTGAGTGAGTGAGCAAATGTACGGTGCATGTAGTATATTGTGAATAAATGTGAGGTTATCCACTTTGGGAGCATAAGCAGGAAGGCAATTATTATCTGAACGGGAACAGATTGGGAAAGTGCAACAAGACCAGGGTGACTTTGTCCACCAGTCATCCAAAGTAAGCATGCAGGTGCAGCTGGTAGTGAAGAAGGCAAATGTTATGCAGGACTTCAGAATGAGATATTCAAGTTCACAAGCATGTATGTGTTGCTACAATTGTACAGGACATTGGTGAGACCACCTGTGTGCAGTTTTGGTCTTCATATCTGAGAAAGGATATTCTGGCAATGGAGGGAGTGCAACTAAATTCATTTTAACCACCCTGTTCATATACCATATCAAATCAAAAAGAAACTCAGTGATGTAAATTATATAGTGAGTACTCCTGACAAGATGAAATATCAAAGATTGTATCATGTTAATTTATCAAAGAGATATTATGACAGGGAGGATAGTCATGAGAAAAGTATATTTAAGGTATGAGTTAGAATTAGAATTAGATTTTAAAATCTAATTCTAATTCAAGTGAAAACTGTAAGTCACCATTTTTTGGCACCATCTTAAATACAAAAACCAGAATTAAAACAAAACAAAAGCAGAAATAAAAGAAACAGAGCCAAGAAGAAAGGGAAACATCCAGATCTTAAAGTCTTATTTCCATCAAGAGAGCGACCTTTTCTGAAGCCCAAGTCATTCAGGCCCAGCCATGGCCTGGAGCCTTGTCCAGTTTGCAACATGCTTCTTTGTTGACGTCCTTGTCCTGACTTTGCTGGTTCTGGCACTGCTGGTGGTGGCTCCCGGAACTCGGGCCTCAATTGTAGGACCTTTGCTGCCACTCCCACCCGAAAATATCAGAGTAATTGGAGAATTAATCAGAAATCGAAAATTTTAAACTTGATCCTCCAGCAATGAGATTGGATCTTATGGAGGTGTTAAGAGATTAGATGGCAAGATACTTTATTATACAGAAAACTATCTAAGTGCCTTACAAAGGCTATTTTAGATGCATAAACAATATGTGTTTAAAGTCCAAGAAAGAAAATCTTTGACTGTTCATTATGTCCATGTAGTGTGTGTGTTACCTATAGATTCAATTTAGAGAAATTAACTCAAGATTAAGTTCATGGTAGACAATTACTGGAACTCATCTATTGTGACAGTGCCAAAAACCAGAAGGATTGCAAAGACTCTGCAAGAAATCAATGCAATAAGAGAACTTGTATTCCAAGAATGAAATACTGCTCAAAGAATTGAACAAAGAACAAAGAAGAACAAAGAAAATTTACAGCCTAGGAACAGGCCCTTCAGCCCTCCAAGCCTGAGCCGATCCAAATGTACTGTCTAAACCTGTCGGTCAATTCCTAAGCATCTGTATCCCTCTGCTCCCCACCTACTCATGCATCTGTCCAGACGCATCTTAAAAGAATCTACCGTGCCTGCCTCTACCACCTCTACTGGCAATGCGTTCCAAATGCCCACCATCCTCTGTGTGAAGTAATTACTGTGTGTATCCCCCTTAAATTTTCCACCTCTCATCTTGAAAGCGTGACCTCTCGTTATTGAATCCTTGACCCTGGGAAAAAGCTTGTCTCTATCCACCCTGTCTACACCCTTCATTATTTTGTAAACATCAATCGGATTCCCCTTAATTTCCTTTTTTCTAATAAAATAAACCTAACCTACTCAACCTTACTTCATAGCTAGCACCTTCCAAACCAGGCAACATCTCGTAAACCTTCTCTGCACCCTCTCCAAAGCATCCACATCCTTTTGGTAATGTGGCAACCAGAACTGTACACCGTATTCCAAATGCGGCCGAACCAATGTCTTGTACAATTTTAACATGACTTGCCAGCTCTTATACTCAATACCCCGTCCAATGAAGTCAAGCATACTATATGCCTTCTTGACCACTCTATCCACCTTTGCAGCAACCTTCAGGGTAAAATGGACCTGCACTCCCAGCTCTCTCTGCCCATCAACTTTTCCCAAGGCTCTTCCGTTCATTGTATAATTCGCT
>NC_057760.1:4294880-4296732 GCF_004010195.1 Chiloscyllium plagiosum
TTAGCATGGCCAATTCACCTGACCTGCACATCTTTGGACTGTGGGAGGAAACAGGAGCACCCGGAGGAAACCCACGCAGACACGGGGAGAATGTGCAAACTCCACACAGTCAGTCGCCTGAGGAGGGAATTGAACCCGGGTCTCTGGAGCTGTGAGGCAGCAGTGCTAACCACTGTGCCACCGTGCCGCCCAAATATCCCTATGTCAATGTGATCCAGACTAATCCAAACTTCTATCTCTAATCTCAACATTCATCATGTTCCTCTCCTCAGTGAACACTGATGCAAAGCAAAATATCAATCAGAATCTCACCCATTCTCTCAGGTTCGACACACAACCTTCCTTCATTATCCTTTAGTGGACCAATCCTTTTTCGAGTAACCCACTTGCTTCTTATATAAGAATAAAATGCTTTGGGATTCTCCTTAATTCTGGAGGCTGTGGAGAAGGTAGCACTGACAGGGAATACTTGCGGACACAGACATGGGCTCAAGTGTGTATACTTCAACGCAAGGAGTATCAGAAATAAGTTGGGTGAACTTAAGGTGTGGATCGGTACTTGGGACTACGATGTTGTGGCCATCACGGAAACATGAATAGAAGAGGGACAGGAATAGTTGTTGGAGGTTCCTGGTTACAGATGTTTCAGTAAGATTGAGGGGGTGGTAAAAAAGGAGGGGGGGTGGCATTGCTAATTAGAAATGGTATAACGGCTGCAGAAAGGCAGTTTGAGGGGGATCTGCCTTTGGAGGTAGTATAGGCTGAAGTCAGAAATACGATAGGAGCAGTCACCTTGTTGGGTGTTTACTATAGACCCCCCAATAGCAGCAGAGATGTGGAGAAACAGATTGGGAAACAGATTTTGGAAAGGTGCAGAAGCCATAGGGTAGTAGTCATGGGCGATTTCAACTTCCCAAATATTGATTGGAAGCTCTTTAGATCAAGTAGATTGGACAGGGCGGTGTTTGTGCAGTGTGTCCAGGAAGCTTTTCTAACTTAGTATGTAGATTGTCTGACCAGAGGGGAGGCCATATTGGATTTGGTACGTGGTAATGAAACGGGACAAGTGATGGGCTTGTTAGTGGGTGAGCATTTTGGTGATGGTGACCACAATTCTGTGACTTTCACCTTGGTTATGGAGAGAGATAGGCGCATGCAACAGGGCAGGTTTTACAATTGGGGGAAGGGTAAATACGATGCTGCAAGACAGGATCTGAGGAGCATAAATTGGGAGCATAGGCTGTCAGGGAAGGATCTCGTTGAAAAGTGGAACTTTTTCCAGGAACAGATACGACATGTCCTTGATATGTATGTACCTGTCAGGCAGGAAAGAGATGGTCGTGTGAGGGAACTTGGTTGACGAGGGAGGTTGAATGTCTTGTAAGGAGGAAGAAGGGGCCTTACATAAGGTTGAGGAAACAAGGTTCAGACAGAGTATTGGAGGGTTACAGGATAGCCAGGAGGGACCTGAAGAAAGGGATTTGGAGAGCTAAGAGAGGGCATGAAAAATCAATGGCGGGTAGGATCAAGGATAACCCCAAGGCCTTTTATGCGTATGTGAGAAACATGAGAATGATGAGAATGAGGGTAGGTCCGATCAAGGACAGTAGTGGGAGACTGTGTATTGAGTCGGAAGAGATAGGAGAGGTCTTGAATGAGTACTTTTCTTCAGTATTTACAAATGAGAGGGACCGTATTGTTGAAGAGGAGAGTGTGAAACAACTTGTAAGCTAGAGGAGATACTTGTTAGGAAGGAAGAGGTGTTGGACATTTTGAATAACATGAGGATAGACAAGTCCACCGGGCCTGACGGGATATATCCTAGGATTATGTGGGAAACAAGAGAGGAAAT
>NC_057760.1:4297586-4326232 GCF_004010195.1 Chiloscyllium plagiosum
GGGGAATAGATAGAGTAGACAGTCAGAGACTTTTTCCCCGGGTACAACAGAGTGTTACAAGGGGACATAAATTTAAGGTGAAGGGTGGAAGGTATAGGAGGGATGTCAGGGGTACGTTCTTTACCCAGAGAGTGGTGGGGGCATGGAATGCGCTGCCTGTGGGAGTGGCAGAGTCAGAATCATTGGTGACCTTTAAGCGGCAATTGGATAGGTGCTTAAGCTAGGACAAATGTTCGGCACAACATCGTGGGCCGAAGGGCCTGTTCTGTGCTGTATTGTTCTATGTTCTATGTTCTATATGCAGGTTAGGTGAATTAGCCATGCTAAATTGCCCACAGGGTTCAGGGATGTGTAGATTAGGTGCATTAGTAAGGGTTAAGTATAGGAGAATGAGTCTGGGTGGGTTCCTCTTCGGAGGTTTGGCATGGACTTGATGGGCCAAAGGGTCTGTTTCCACATGGTAGGGATTCTATGTGTGGATTCTATGATTATATTTTCGGCGACTCACTCAACACTGACATCTATTTCAAATCCACCGACTCCCACACCTACCTAGACATAACCTCCTCCCACCCCACCCCTATAAAAATGCCATCTCTTACTCCCAATTCCTCAGCCTCCACCGTATCTGGACCCAAAAGGAGGAATTTCACTCCAGAACATCTCAAATGACCTTCAAGGACTGCAATTTCCCCTCCCACAAAGTCAACAATACCCCCAACGCATCACCTCTACTTTCTGCACCTCTGTCCTTGAACCTCACTCCTCCAACCACAACAAGGATGGTACCCTGCTGGTCCTCACATTCCACCCCACCAATCTCTGGATACAATGCATCATCCTCCACCATTTCCGCCACTTACAATCAGACCCCAACTCCACAGATATATTTCCCACCCCATCACTATCAGCATCCCGCTGAGACCATTCCCTCCGCGGCTTCCTCATTAGATCCATGCCCTTCCCCATCCCACCCTCCACTCCCGGCCCCTTCCCTTGCCACTGCAAGAGGTGTAAATCCTGCACCAACCACCTCCACCCCAGGCCCCAAAGGATCCTTCCACATCCGTGTGAGATTTTGCTGCATATCCAAACACCTCATCTGTTGTGTCTGTTGCTCCTAATGTAGTCTCCTCTACATTGTGAAGACAGGATGCCAACTCACGGAACGTTCCAGAGAACATGTTTGGGACACTCGCAGCAAACAAGCCAACTGCCCTCTTGCTGAACACTTCAACATCGATCCCCACCCCCCCAACCAAACTGCCAAGGATATTTAAGTCCTGGGCCTTCTGCATCCCCAAATCCTAGCCACATCTTCCATCTTAGGACTCTCCAATCACACAGCATCAATGTTGATTTCACCAGTTTCCTCATCTCCCCTCCTCCACCTCACCCCAGATCCAACCTTCCAACTTGGCACCAACCTCTTGAACTGTCCCATCTGTCCATCTTCCTTCCCATCTATCCGCTCCATCCTACCACCATCACACCCCCCCCTTCGCCTGCATCTACATATCGCCTTCCAAGGTATTCTCCCCCAGACCCACTGTCCTCTCATTTATCTCAAGTGCCCTTCCCACACTTCCTCCCCCCCACCACATTCCTGAAGGGCTTATACCCGAAACATCGACACTCCTGCTCCTTGGACACTGCCTGACCTCCTGTGCTTTTCTAGTGCCACACATTTTGACTCTGATCTCCAGCATCTGCAGTCCTCTCTTTCTCCCATTGAAATCCCCAACCTAGAGTGCATTTTGTGCCCTTGCCATCCTCAGTGCTTCCTCCAAGTGTTGTTCAACATGGAGGAGTATCTATTCATCAGCTGAGTGATGATGATATGTGGTAATCAGCAGGAAGTTTCCTTGCCCATGTTCAACCTGAAGCCATGAGACTTCATGCAGCCTGGAGTCAATTCTGAGGACTCACAGGGCAACTCCCTCGTGATGCCACTTCTGCCAGCAGGACAGGGCATATCCAGGGATTTGCAATTTTTGAGAAGAAAATCAGAAGAAACCCAGCAGACCATCAGACAGACAGTTCCATCAACACTAAGCAGGAAGAAAGAAGGGTACACCCTCAACTCACAGGAAAGGAAAGTCTAGAAAGACTCAGAAAAGACAGAAACATTATGATTGTACCTGCAGACAAAGGGCGCATGACTATCATCCTAAACAGAACACAGTACATTGAAAAAGGTGAACTCACTGCTCACAGATACCGACACCTACAAACAGATGGTGATAGACCCAACTCCACAGCTAGAAAACCATATCACAGCTGAACTGAAGAAACTCCATACGTCAGTCAAAATAAACAAGACAGATCTCCAAAGAATGAAACCTGGTGGATCCAGTACACCCTGCATCTACAGATTACTCAAGATATGCAAACATGGGGCCCCCCTCAGACCCACAGTCTTACTCCTTGGCACACCGACATACAAACTAGCAAAGGAATCCATCTAAAACTGAAATACCTAGTTGATGACTCACGTCACTCCATACACTCCATCCAAGAATTCCTGAACATCGTCAAAGATGTCAGGGGTGGGTTCTTTACCCAGAGAGTGGTGGGGGCATGGAATGCGCTGCCTGTGGGAGTGGTAGAGTCAGAACCTTTGGTGACCTTTAAGCGGCAATTGGATAGGTACATGGATGGGTGCTTAAGCTAGGACAAATGTTCGGCACAACATCGTGGGCCGAAGGGCCTGTTCTGTGCTGTATTGTTCTATGTTCTATCTATGTTCTATGATATCAAGATAGAAGTGGACGAAGTCATAGTCTCCTTCAACGTAACAGCCCTATTCACATCCATTAACATCAGCCTCACCAACAAAACAGTGACCTCACTACTAAACGAACCAAGGACACAAACACCAGACAGCACCAACTCCATCAGCAAAGACAGCATCCTCAAGCTAGTAGACCTGTAAAATGTGTTGCTGGAAAAGCGCAGTAGGTCAGGCAGCATCCAAGGAGCAGGAGAATCGACGTTTCGGGCATAAGCTCTTCTTCAGGAAGAGTAGAGTATGTGTTAGAGTATGATTCCCTGAAGAAGGGCTTATGCCCGAAACGTCGTTTCTCCTGCTCCTTGGATGCTGCCTGACCTGCTGCGCTTTTCCAGCAACACATTTTTCAGCTCTGATCTCCAGCATCTGCAGTTCTCACTTTCTCCTAGTAGACCTGTGCCTCACTACTCACTTCACCTTCAACAAGACCTACAAACAAATCAATAGGACACCCATAGGATCACCAATATCAGGATTCTTAGCAGAAGCAGTAATTCAGTGACTCAAATGAACAGCCCTCCCCACAATCCAACCCAAACTTAAGGTCCACTATGTGGATGATACCTTTGTCATCACAAAGCGGAACAAATTAGAGGCAACTTACAATATCATCAACGATATCCTTATTGGCATAGATTTCACCAAAGCGGAAGATTATAAAAACAGATGTCACAGTGGAATGAACAGTCAATGGAGAGCTGTAGACCAGTGTCTACAGAAAAGCAACACACACTGACCAGATACTCAACTACAGGAGCAATCATCACAACAACCACAAATGGATTTTCATCAGGATATTATTTAAACAGGCCACAATACATTGCAGCATGCAGGAACTACGAGCAGCATAAGACAAATACCCATACAGCATATTCAAGAACAACGGGTACCCGATAAACACAGCCCGCCAATTCTTAAACAACAAACTTAAACAAGAAAGCACAACATGCCCAGAGACTCTAGCTACACTACCATACATCAAAGACACTTGGAGATGACTACCAGACTACTTCAATCCCTTGGCATCATTGGAGCCCACAAACCTACAGCTACTGATGAACCAACAACCAGCAAAACGAATGTAAATTTACAAAATACCCTGCAAGGGTTGTAACAAACACTGCATCAGACAGACAGGAAACTATCAACAGGATACACGAACACCAACTTGTCACCAAAAGACATGACCCATTATCACGAGTATCTTTACACACAGACAAAGGAGGACATCACTTTGACTGGGACAACACATCCATCCTAGGACAGGCTAAACAGAGACACGCACAGGAATTCCAAGAGGGCTGGAACTTCAGACCAGAACTCCATCAATAAACACATTGATTTGGACCCTATTTACCAACCTCTGAGAAAAAGAACCAGAAATGATATCACCCACCAGAACGGACCAAGACACATAAATAGAAAGTGGGACAGAACACCAGTGCTTCATTAGAGACTCACTGATGTTGCTACCTAGCATGCCGATGAAATGTCTGAGAACAAACGGACTAGCTCAGCAAGCAAACTTACAACGTCTATCCAGGGATGGTGATGGTGATGTCTGGGACATTTTCTGTAGAGTAGATTCCATGAGAATGACTATGTCAGGCTATTGTTTGACTAATCGGTGCAACAGCTCTCCTAACATTGGCACTAGCCCCAGATGTTAGTGAGGAGGACTCTGCAGGGTCCACAGGAGTGTTTCAGCCATTGACTTTTCTGGTGCCTAGGGCGATTCCAGGTGATCCATCCGATTTAATTACTTTGAGACTTTATAGTGACTAGTACAAATGAATGGCAATTGAAAGTTAACCACACTGCTGTGGGTCTGGAATCATATGTCGTTCAGACCAGGCAAGATAGCAGATTTCCTTCCCTATTAGTGAACTAGCTACAAGGTATTGGGTCATAGCTGATGCAGTTAGCATTTTAAGGAGAGGAAGAAGGTAAAATGAAAACATATCTGTAAATTCAAAACTGTCTGCATCCATTAGTATCCATGTGAACAATGAAAATAAAATTCTGTAGTCAGTTCTGCCAGAACATGATAGTTCCATTCTCATGCAATGTTATACTATAAGAGTGATGTGGAGGAGCCGGTGTTGGACTGGAGTGGACAATATTAAATGCCACACAACACCAGGTTGGAGTCCAACAGGTTTATTTGAAAACACTGGTTTTCAGAGTGCCACTCCTTCATCTGGTAGCTTTCTTTATTCATTTGTGGGACTTGGGAGTCACTGGCTGGGCCAGCACTGATAGCCCATCCCTATTTGCCCTTGAGAAGGTGGTGGTGAACTGCCTTCTTGAATCGCTACAGTCTACTTGCTGTGAGCTGATCCACAATGTCGATAGGGAGGGAATTCCAGGATTTTGGCCCAATGATTGTGAAGGATTGGTGGTATATTTCCAAGTCAGGGTGATGAGTGGCTTGGAGAAAACCTTGCAGGTCATGGTGTTCCCAAGGACCTACTGCCCTTGTCCTTCTAGATGGAAGTTGTCGTGGGTTTGGAAGGTGCTGTCTAAGGATCTTTGATGAATTTCTGCAGTGCATCTTGTAGCTGTACACACTGCTGCTACTGAGTGCCAGTGGTGGAGTGAGGAGTATTCCATCTTACTCCTGACTTGTGCCTTGTAGATGGTGGATAGACTTTGGGGTATCAGGAGTGAGTTACTCACTGCAGTAACCCTAGTCTCTGACCTGCTCCTATAGCCACTGTGTTTCCATGGTGAGTCCAGTTGAGTTTCTGGTCAGTGGAGGATTCAGTGATGGTAATACCGTTGAATGTCAAGGGACAGTGGTTAGAGTGCCTCTTATTGGTCACAGTCATTGTCTGGCATTTGAGTGACGTGAATGTTACTTGCCACTTGTCAGCACAAACCTGGATATTGTACAGATCTTGTTTCATTTGAGCATGGACTGTTGCAGTATCTGAGGAGTCGCAAATGGTGGTGAGCGCTGTGCATTCATCAGTGAACATCCCTTATTCTGACTTTATGACAGAGGGAAGGTCACTGATGAAGCAGCTGAAGAATATTGGGCCTAGGAGACTACCATGAGGGACTCCTGCAGAGATGTTCCAGAACTGAGACGACTGACCCTCCACAAACACAACCACTTTCCTTTGTGCCAGGTATGACTCTACCAGTGGAATGTTTGCCCCCGATACTCATTGATTCCAGGTTTGCCAAGGCTTCTTGATGCCATACTTGGTCAATTGGAGCATTGATGTCAATCTCACCTCTCCTCCGGAATTCAGCTCTTTTGTCCAGTGTTTGAACCAAGGCTGTAATGAGGTCAGGAGCTGAGTGCCCCTGGCGAAAGCCCAAACTGGGCGTCACTGAGCAGGTTTTTGCTGAGCAGGTGCTGCTTGATAGTTCTGTTGATGACACCTTCCATCACTTTACTGATGATGGAGAGTAGGCTGATTGGGCAGTAATTGGCCGAGTTGGATTTGCCCTGCTTTTTGTATACAAGACATACCTGGCCAATTTTCTACATTGTCGGGTCAGTGTTGTAACTGTACTGGAAGAGCTTGGCTTGGGGAGCAGTAAGCTCTAGAGCACACGTCTTTAGTACTATTGCTGGAATGTTATCAGGGCCCATTGCCTTGGTAGTATCCAGTGCCTCTAGCCATTTCTTGATAACACATAGAATGAATCAAATTAGATGGAGCCTGGTATCTGTGACGCTGCGGACCACTGGAGGAGCCCGTGATAGATCATCCACTCAGCACTACTGACTGAAGGTTGTTGCAAATGCATAAACCTTAACTTTTGCACTGATGTGCTGGACTCCTCCGTCATTGAGGATGGGCATATTTGTGGAGCCTCCTCCTCCACTGAGGGGTTTAATTATCCACCACCATTCACAACTGGATGTGATAGGACTGCAGAGCTTAGATCTGATCCATTGACTGTGGGGTCACTTAGTTCTGTTAATCACTGGCTGCTTATGCTGTTTCACACGCACGTAGTCCTGTTTGGTAGCTTCACCAGGTTTAGCCCGCATTTTTAGGTATGCCTGATGCTGCTTCTGGTATGCCTTCTTACACTGGCTTGATGGTAATGGCTGAGTGGGGGTATGCTAGGCCATGAGGTTATAGATTGTGCTAGAGTACAATTCTGCTGCTATTGATGGCCCACAGACCCTCACGGATGCCCAGTCTCAAACTGCGAGATCAGTTCGAAGTCTGTCCCATTTAGCACAGTGATAGTGCCACACAACATGGAGGTTATTCTCAATGTGAAGGCAGGATTTCATCTCCACAAGGACAGTGCGATGGTCACTTTTACCAATACTGTCATGGACAGATGAGTCGGCAGCCGGGAGATAAGTAAGGATGAGATCAAGTATGCTTTTTCCTCTTGTTGGTTCCCTCACCACCTGCCACAGACCCAGTTGAGCAGTTATATCCTTTAGGACTGGACCAGCTTGATCAGTGATGCTGCTGCCAAGCCACTCTGGGTGGTGGACATTGAAAACCCCACCCAGAGTATATTTTGTCCCCTTGCCACCCTCAAAGCTTTCTCCAATGTTGTTCAACATGGAGGAGTACTGATTCATCAACCAAAGGACAGTACATGGTAACCAGTAAGCTGTGAAGCTGGACCATAAGACACAGAATTTATAGCAAAACATTATAGTGTCATGCAACTAAAATGATATATTGAACAAACCTAGATTGTTGTTAAGACTTTCATCTTTTAGAATGAGTTGCAGGTTTCAGTTCCTTAATATGTAAATCCCAGAACTTCTTTTAAGTCAAATTCTCAGGATAACTGAAGGTTTTATAAGAAAAGGTGACATCTCAGCTCAGACAATGCATTAAAGGTGTGAGATTACAGTCTGTCTGTATCCCAATCTTGAGTCACTAGTTCTGTTTCTAAAGTGGAATTTATGAAATATTACATGGATTGACTGCCTGCAGTTTTTTGAACAAAATAAAATGTATCTGCAAATACAAGTCTGCAAATACAAATTTACCCCACAAATTTACCCCAATATGCCAACATTTTCATGCACAGGTTCAAACAGGACTTCTCTGCTTCACAGACCTCCAACCAACACTATACACCAGATATATTGACAATATTTTCTTCCTCTGGACCCATGGCGAGGAGTCAATGAAACAACTACACAGTGATATCGAGTTTTATCCAACCATCAGTCTTACTATGGAGTACTGTTTGGTATCGGTCTCATTCTTGGACGCATGCATCTCCATTAAGGATGGGCGCCTCAGTACCTCACCCTACCACAAACCCACAGATAACCTCATGATGCTACGCTTCTCTAACTTCCACCCGATACATATTAAAATAGCCATCCCCTACGGACAATCCCTACACGTACACCAGATCTGTTCAAATTAGGAAGAACCTGAAGGTGCTCAAGGATGCCCTTACAAGAACAGCGTATGATGCTCAACTCATCGACCCCCAGTTCAAATCTGCCACAGCGAGAAACTATAATGACCTCCTCAGGAAACAGACACGGGATGCAACTGATAGGGTTCCCTTCGTTGTCCAGTACTTCCTGGGATGGAGAAACTACGTCATGTTCTTTGCAACCTGCAACACATTATCGATGAGGACGATCACCTCGCCAAGACCTTCCCTGTGCCTCCACTTCCCACCTTTATAAACAACCGCCAAACCTTAAACGGACCATTGTTTGCAGCAAACTGCCCAACCTCCCACTCAAAATCGACCACAACACAGTACAACCCTGTCATGGCAACCACTGCAAGATGTGTCAGAGTGTCAACATAGATACTACCATTACACGTGGGGACACCACCCACCATGTACAGGTACTCATGTGTCTCGACCAACATTGTCTATCTCATACACTGCAGGCAAGGATGCCCCAAGGCATGATACATTGGCGAGACCAAGCAGATACTACGACAATGGATGAATGGACACTGTGCAACAATAACCAGATAGGGGTGTTCCCTCCCAGTTGGGGAACACTTCAGCAGTCAGGGACATTCAAACTCAGATATTCGGGTGACCATCCCAAGACAGGCTTTGGGATAGGCAACAACGTAAAGTGCCCAAGCAGAGACAGATAGCCAAATTCAGCACTCATGGGGATGGCCTAAACCGGGACCTTGGGTTCATGTCACACTACAGGTGACCCCACTACACTATACACTCACTCACACACAAGCACACATACAGACACACTCACGCAGACCCTCTCTCATACACACGCTGTCACACACACACATTCATACTCACCAGCCCACACTCACATGGACACTTTTTCTCTCTCCCTGTCTCTCTCTCTCTCTCTCTCTCTCTCATGCATGCGCACACACATATAAGTCTTTGGGGTGAATTTGTATTTGCAGAATCATATTTGCAGACACATTCTATTTTGCTCAAAAAATACACAATCAGCAGGCAGTCAATGCAGGCAGTCAATCCATGTAATATTTTATAAATTCCACTTTGGAAATAGAACCAATCTGACTCAAGATTGAGATACAGACAGACACTAATCTTACACCTTTAATGCATTGTCTGAGCTGAGATGTCACTTTGTTTTTTAACAAAACTTTAAAGTTATCTCGAGAATGTGACTTAAAAGATGTTGTGGGATTTACATATGAATGAATTGAAACCTGCAACCTATTGTAAAACTTGGAAGACTTAACAGCAATCTAGGTTTGTTCAATATATTATTCCAGTTGCATGACACTGTAATCTTTTGCTATAAATTCTGTGTATTATGGTCCTGCTCCACAGCTACCTGATGAAGAAGCAGCACTTCGAAAACTAGTGCTTCCAAATAAACCCGTTGGACTATAACCTGGTGGTGTGTGATTTTTAATGATGTCATAAGAAAATCGTGTGATATCAGCACCATTTAAACCAATGGGGTAGCAATCACGTTATAACCAATACATGCTTTAAAACTTCACACTTTAGAAAAATATCCTCAATTTGTCAATCGCGTTACAGCGAATCCATCTTAATGAAACACGCGTTACAGCGAAATGACTTTACTGTATTAAGAATGCAATTGCAGCTTTGACCAGTAGATGGAATTACAGGGCAACTTTCTGTCTAACTCCACAGATCTAGATATTTTAATCAGCCTATTCAGGCACACCTCTGCAACTAGGAGTCTCAGCCTCAGGTCCCACTTACCTCACAATACCCCTACCATTACACCAGAAGAGTCCCAGTTTCCCACAGATTTATCAACTGCTATTCATCATCTAGTTATGACTGATTTATATATGAATGAATATGTCACTATTTGTGAATGAATTCACTAATGTTAAATGACTTAAGATGGCTGCTTGGAATAGTTTATTATATCATACAACCATCATATACCATGTGATGTCCAATCACAGGTAAAAACTTACGAACATCACAGTTCTGTCCACCAAAGCCCTCTGAACAGATGCACTGGTACTCATTGGGCTCTGCATTCTCACATGTGCCTCCATTTTGGCAGGGCTGATGTGTCCCACAGTAATTCAAGTCTGTAAAAGGGTAAAATGAGAAAGAAGTGAATTATCAGAGTTAGTATTATGAATTCATGAGGTGTGTCACCCAATGTGGTGCTGAATCGTTCAGATTAGAAGCTTGCTGGGTTTCACCTGCAATAAATGATCAAAACTAGATAAGGGAACTGTTGTGGTCATACCAAGGCATCCTAGACAAGGATGGGCCAGAAGTGGTCACGAAAATGATAGTAAATGTCAAATGATGACCGGATCTGATGAAGACAGCCACAAACCCAAAATGAGGGTTAGAATATTTTGAAAGGATGTGAAGGCAATTAACAGCCAGGTGATTGGGTCCTTCCCAGTATTAAGTCATAAAATAAAGAAATCAAGCTAAAAGTTCAACCATTGCAGTCTTTCTTAAATGCTTTGCCACGCTGGGACCACACTTCCTACACAGTTATGCTTTCCTCGTGCTAGCTCTATCTCCCCTGCTCTGACTTTCACTGCAGATATCGGAGAAACCTCATCACCGTGTTGGGCTGACTCACAGAGTCATAGAGATGTACAGCATGGAAACAGATCCTTCAACCAACATCGTTGTAAATCTTTTCTGAACCCTTTCAAGTTTCACAACATCCTTCCGATAGGAAGGAGACCAGAATTACACACAATATTCCAAAGGTGGCCTAACTAATGTCCTGTACAGCTGCAATATTACCTCCCAACTCCTGTACTCAATGCTCTGACCAGTAAAGGAAAGTATACCAAACGCCTTCTTCACTATCTTATCTACCTGCGACCCTACCTTCAAGGAGCTATGAACCTGCACTCCAAGGTCTCTTTGTTCAGCAACACTCCCCAGGACCTTACCATTAAGCACAAAGTATGTACATGCACAGGGAATACACAGCCACTTTTGGGACAGCGGCAATACACGGAGAACATGGAAGGGCATTCGGGCCATCACCGACCACAGAACAGCATCGCCTGCTTGTGCTGGTAATGCCTCCTTCCCAGATGAGCTAAACAACTTCTATTTTGAGGCACAAAATGATGTGGCGGTGAGGAAGACTATCACCCCCCACCACCCCCACCCCATCACCTATGAGCAGGTGCTGTGTCTTACTTTGGCCAACGTGAGAAAAATCCTACATAGAGTTAACCCTGGCAGAGTGCTCAGAGGATGCTCCAACATAGTGTCAGATGTTTCATGGACACTTTTATGTCTCCATGAGCTGTGCCATAGTTCCAATGTGCTTCAAAGGGCGCTATCATCGTCCCCGTGCTGAAGAAGTCTCCAGCGTCCTGTCTCAACAACTACTGCCCTGTTGCACTAACACCCATCATCATTAGGTGTTTTGAGAGACTCATGATGAGGCATATTAAGACCCTGCTGCCCCCCTCACTGGGCACCTTGCAGTTCATGTTTCATCCCAACCGCTCAACTGATGATACCATTCCCACCACCCTCCATCTGGCCCTCACCCACCTGGAGAAGAAGGACACCTACATCAGATTACTGTTCATAGATTTCAGAGCTGCATTTATCACTACCATTCCTCAGCACCTGATTGGAAAGCTGAGTCTGCTGGGCCTGAATCCCTCCCAGTGTGACTGGATCCTGGAGTTCCTGACTGGGAGCCCTCAGTCAGTCTGGATTGGGAACAGCCTCTCCAACACCATCACACTGAGCACGGAGATCCCCACCCTTTCCCCACCCCTTCCCCACCCCTCCCCCCCCCTCCCCCTCCTCCCCCCTCCCAGGGCTGTGTGCTCAGTCCACTGCTGTTCATCCTGCTGACACATGATTGTGCAGCAATGCACACCTCGAATCACATCACGACTGTAGTGGGTCTCATCAGCATGAAACGATGAGTCAGCATACAGAGAGGAGGTGCAGCGGCTAGCGAACTGGTGCAGAACCAACAACTGACTCCGAATATGGACAAGATGAAAGAGATGGTTATTAATTTCATGATGGCACAGAGTGATCACTCTCCACTGGACATCAGTGGCTCCCCTGTGGAGATCGTGAACAGCACTAAACTTCTTGGCGTCCACCTGGCGGAGAATCTCACCTGGTCCCTCAACACCAGCTCCATAGACAAGACAGCCCAGCAGCATAAATCCCCAGGACCTGATCAGGTGTACCTGAGAACTCTGTGGGAAGCTACAGCAGTGATTGCTGGGCCTCTTGCTGAGATATTTGTATCATCGATAGTCACAGGTGAGGTGCAGGAAGACTGGAGGTTGGCAAACGTGGTGCCACTGTTTAAGAAGGGTGGTAAAGACAAGCCAGGGAACTATAGACCAGTGAGCCTGACCTCGGTGGTGGGCAAGTTGTTGGAGGGAATCCTGAGGGACAGGATGTACATGTATTTGGAAAGGCAAGGACTGATTAGGGATAGTCGACATGCCTTTGTGCATGGGAAATCATGTCTCACAAACTTGATTGAGTTGTTTGAAGAAGTAACAAAGAAGATTGATGAGGGCAGAGCAATAGATGTGATCTATATGGATTTCAGTAAGGTGTTCGACAAGGTTCCCCATGGGAGACTGATTAGCAAGGTTAGATCTCATGGAATAGAGGGAGAACTAGCCATTTGGACATAGAACTGGCTCAAAGGTAGAAGACAGATCCTGGTGGTGGAGGGTTGCTTTTCAGACTGCAGGTCTGTGACCAGTGGAGTGCCACAAGGATTGGTGCTGGGTCCTCTACTTTTTGTCATTTGCGTAAATGATTTGGATGCGAGCATAAGAGGAACAGTTAGTAAGTCTGCAGACGACACCAAAATTGGAGATGTAGTGGACAGCGAAGAGGGTTACCTCAGATTACAACAGGATCTGGAAGAATAGCAAACGGAATGACAAGGCTATCCTGCCGAGATGTCGACCAACTCGAGTCTGCGCTGGGCCCATTCAATTGAACTCTTCAACAAGTGATAAGTAAAATAAGATATAAGAGAAAACAAAATGAGGAAAGAAAGAATAAAAAGAAAAGGAGACAAGTCCCAGGCTCAAAAACCCTAATTCACCATCATCTTGCTGGAAATCAATGGCTACAAGAGCAGGTCAGAGGTTGGGAATCTGCGGTGAGTCCCTCAGCCCCAGACTCCATAAAGCTTGTCCACCATCTACAAGTCACAAGTCAGGAGTGTGATTGAATACTCCCCACTTGCCTGGATGGGTCCATCTCCAACAACACTCAAGAAATAACTGGATTAAATAACTCCACAGAGGCCAGTATCCCGTCACCAAGTCACCTTTTATTTACACGTGCATAGTCCTTAACACTGATCCAGCTCCCTCAGAGCCACCTCTCAGAGTGAGCAGAACCCTGACATACCTGTTATGTCTGTCAGCCAGGGCTTTCTGATTGGACCGGTTAACAGCCCCAATCAGGGAATGTATATTGAATGAGCTTCACCTGGCAACTTTATTACAATCACTTTGCTTAACGCCATCCAGGCCAAAGCATGCTTGATTGGTATTATATCCACAGGAATCCACACCCCCTACCACTGACCCTTAATACAACAATGTGTACTACTATAAGATGCAGTGCAGAAAATCACCAAGGATCCTCAGACAACACCTTCCAAACCCACGACCAGTTCCACCTAGAAGGACAAGGGCAGCAAATACATGGGAACACCACCACGTTCAAATTCCCCTCCAAGACACTCAGCATTCCGACTTGGAAATATATCGCTGTTCCTTCAGTGTCACTGGGTCAAAATCCTGGAATTCCCTCCCTAAGGGCAGTGAGTGTCAACCCATAACACATGGACTGCAATAAATCAAGAAGGCAGCTCACCCCTATCTTCTTGAGGGGCAGTTAAGGATGGAAAATAAACATTGATCCAGCCAATGCACACATCCCATGAATTTACTTTTTTTAAAAAGGCTGCTCTACACTGCATCATGTTGAGACCAGAGTTCAATCAGGGCAGGGTAGTCACCTCAGAAAAAGAGCTGAGTGAAACCTCAGACAAGCTTGAGGGATGGAACTGCAGGTGATCTGGGGTCTTCCCTGCAAGGACAGGAAACGCTGACCATTCTAATTTCAATTCCCAGAAAAAGGTGCTGCCACATGTGTGCTTGTGTGTAATTGTGCATGTGTATATATGTGCTATGTCTATATGTGCATAGGTTCGTGTAAGTGCATATGTGCATACATGTCTGTACATGTATGTGGAGGTCAGGGAGAAAGGAACTTCAAAGGATATAGCATCACATCATTTTCCCTCAGCTTTTACCAGCACAGACACTATCTCATCAGTGAGTACATGCTCACGAGTAAATTCAAGGCCACAACTAGAGTAGACTAGAGTAGATTTCATTTGCCATTTCTATCATATACAACCAATAAAGTAAAAAACAAGACAGCGTTCCTCCAGGACCAAGGTGCTACATGGACAGCACAAACTACACAATCATACCAAAGTTGGCATAAAGTACATAAGAAGTGCAAAACATGCATAACTCAGTCTAAACATTCAAAATGTCACCTGTTCAGCTATCAGAGGAGTGTAGGAGGTCAGACCAAGCTGAGTTTGGACAATGGAGGACTCCATCCAGAATGTTGCTACATTCATGTTATATAATACAATACAGCACAGGAAGGGTCCTTCGGCCCATCAAACCGGCACGAATTCTAATCCATATTTAGACTCACTACTTATTGAACTTATGGTTCACTACTTATGGTTTCTTTCGTTCTGTTCGTCTCCTGTCAATGTGTCTATCAAGATAAACTTTAAACATTGCTAACATGCCTGCTTCCATTGTTTCCACTGGTAATGTGTTCCAGGCACCCACAACCCTCCATGTAAAAAAGTTTCCCCCCACTTCTCTCCTAAACATTCCTCCTCTCACCTTGAACCTATGCCTTTTTGAAGTTGATCTTTCCACCCTGGGAAAAAGCCTCTGACCATCCAACCTATCTATGCCTCTCAATTTTGTAAACCTCTGTTTCGCATGTGGGCTCTTTGATTGTGTCATAGAGTCCTACAGCATGGTGACAGGACTTTAGCACAACTGGTCCATGCCGACCAAAATGTCCATCCACACCAATGTCATTGCCCTGCACTTCACCCATATTATTCTCAACCTTACCTATCCATGTATTTGTCCAAATGCCTTTTACACGTTGTTAATATACCTGCCTCAACCACTTCTGTTGGCTGCTCATTCCATATGCATACCACCCTCTGTGTAAAAATGTTGCCCCTCAAGTTCCCTTTTTATTCTTTCCCCTCTAACCTTAAACTGATGTCCTCTAGTCCTCAATTCCTCAATTCTGGGAAAAAGACAGTGCATTCACCTTAACCATGCCTCTCATGATATTATGCATCTCTGAAAGGTCCCCGTTCAGTCTCTTATGGTCTGAAGAAATAAGTCCTGGCTTGTCCAACCTCTCCCTATAACTCAGACACTTGAGTCCTGGCAACACCCTTGTAAATTTCTTCTGAATTCTTTCCAGTTTAATTCCATCCTTCATATAGCAAGGTGACCAAAACTGAACACAATACTCCAAGTGCGGCCTCACCAACGTCTGTACAAATGCAATATAACACAATAGCACATAATAGCACAAAGCCATGCTAACTACTCCTAATCAAACACTGCCTTTCCAAATGTATGTATATCTTATCTCTCAATCTTCTCAAGTAACCTACGCACCACAGATGTTAGACTTACTGGTCTATATTTCCCAGGCTTTTCTTGCAGCCCTTCTTGAACAAGGGCACAACATTCACTACCCTCCAGCATTCTGGGACCTCACCCGAGGCTAACGATGATGCAAAAATATCAGCCAGAAACTGGCAATTTTTTTCTCTAGCGTCTTGCAGTGATCTTGAATATATCTGATCAGGACCAAGAGATTTATCCACCTTTATACATTCTAATACATCCAACACCTCCTCTACTGTGATATGGACTGTCCCCAAGATATCACCACGAACTTCCCCAAGTTCCCAATCTTCATGTCTTTCTCCATGATAAACCAAGGAAAAATATTCATTGAGGACCTCGCCCATTTCCTGTGGTTCCACATATACATCGCCACTTTGGTCCTTGAAGGACTCTATTCTCTCTCTAGTTTTCTTTTTCCTTTAATATACTGAAAGAACATCTTTGGGATTCACCCTAATTTTCTCAGCCAAGGCTATCTTGTGTCTCCTTTTTGCCTTCCTAATTTCCTTTGTCAGTAAACCCCAGCATTCCCTATATAATTCCAGGGATTTCCATGATCCCAGCTGCCTGTAAATGAGCGATAACTTCTTCTGTTTTCTGGTCAAAGCCTCCATATCTCTTGTCATCCAGGGCTCCCTATTCCTGCCAACTTTGTTCTTCATCCTCACAGGAACATGTAGACCGTGAACTCTAGTTATCTTACTTTTAAAGGCCTCCCACTTGCCAGAGGTCCCTTTACCTGCAAACAAATTACTCCAATCAATCTCTGCAAGCTCCTGTCTAATTCCATTAAAATTCTCCTTGCCCCAGTTTTGGACTTGAACCTGTAGACCAGTTTTGTCCCTCTTCATAACTATTTTAAAAATTAATAGAATTATGGCGACTGGGCCCACAGTGCTCCCCACTGTCACCTCTGTCACCTGTCCTGCCCTATTTCCCAAGAGTAGTTCAGGTTTTGCCCCTTCCCAAACAGGACCCCGCTGAGGAAACTTTCCTGAATGCACTTAACAAATTCCACCCCATCTAAGTCCTTAATACTCTGGCAGTCTCTGTCTATGTGAAAAAAATTAAAATCCCCTACTATGACAACCCTGTTGCTCCTGTAAGTCTTCCCAATCTCCCTGCATAGTAGTTCCTCTAATTCCCATTGACTATTTGGGACTATCTAGTACAACCCCAATAACATCACCATCGCCTTCTTATTTCTTAGCTCCACCCACAAAGCCTCACTGGATGATTCTTCAGTTATTTCATCTTTGACTACTACTGTGATACTCGCCTTAATCAAAAATGCAACTCCCCCACCTCTCCTTCCACCACCTCTGTCCCGCATAAAGCACCTATACCCTGGCACATTAAGCTGCCAGTCCTGTCCCTCTCTGAGCCATGTTTTGTGGTAGCTTTAATGTCCCAACCCAATGTACCTATCCACTCCCTGAGTTCACCGGCCTTACCTGTAAGCCTCTTTGCATTGAAATAAATGCATTTTGATCCAAAAGGCATTCCTTGTTCCATCCTGACCTGTCTCTTCAACTTACTATTTCTGATTACTGTATCCCCTTCCAGTCTCACATCTATCTCCCTGCTTTTGAGGATCCCAACCCCCTGCCAATCTAATTTAAACCCTCCCTTGCAACACTAGCAAATCTGGCCGCCATGATATTGATCCCCTTCTATTTCAGGTGCAACCCATCCTTCCTAAACAGTTCACCTCTGCCCCAAATAAAATCCCAATGATCTAAAAATGTGAATCGCTGCCCCCTGCACCAATTCTTTAGCCAGGTATTCATCCACCATATCCTCCCATTCTTACCCTCACTAGCACATGGCATTGGAAGCAATCTGGAGATTATCACTGATAAGATGCTGGTTTTTAACTTTATTCCAAGCTCTCTACAATCACTCTGCAGGACCTCATCCCTATTTCTACCTATGTCATTTGTGACAACGTGCACAATGATTTCTGGCCTCTCCGTGTCCGCCTTGAGAACATGATGCAGCTGCTCAGAGACATCCTGGACCCTAGCACCTGGCAGGCAACACAACATCCTGGATTCCTGTTTGATGCCACAAAATCTCATATTTGTCCCCCAAACTATGGAGTCTCCTATCACTGTGGTGCTGTTTACCTTTATCCTTTTCCACTGTGCTCCAGAGCCAGTCGTAGTGCCACCAACGTGGCTACTGCTGCTTTCCCCTGAATGGTCATCCCTTCCATCAGTATCCAAAACAGTATACTTGTTTTTGAGGGGAATGGCCACAGGGGATTCCTGCACTCTCTACCTACTCCCTCTGCCTTTCCTGGTGGTCACCCAGCTACTCTTTGCCTGCACTTTAGGTGTGACCATTTCATTACAACTCTTATCTATGAAGTGCTCAATATCTTGGATGATCCTGAGACCATCCAGCTCCAGCGCCCTAACACGGTCTCCTAGGAGCTGCAGCTGGATGCACTTCCCACACGTGTAGTCATCAGAGAAAATGGAAGTCCCCCTGAGCTCCCAGATCTTGCAAGAGGAACATGTGACTGTCCTAACTGACATCTTAATTGCTGTAAGACTAAAGAGGAAAGTTAAATGGACTTTATCTGAGCTTACCTGTACTTTTTGCTGATCTGCTGCTGTCTGAAGCCTCTCAAGCCAAAGCCTTCCTTCTTACTCTGCTACCAACAAACTTTGCAATAGCACATCTCTCTGTCCCTCCACTTTTTTTTTTAATTAGAGGAGGAGAAAAGGAGGGAGATTGAAAGATTTCCAACTCTTTATGTTTCCATTCAGGATTGGTGACCCTCTTTCTGACTGTTCGGCACTGGGTGGGTGAAATGGATGGTTGAATATATATTTATGAACTTACTTGCAGGTTCACTTCCTAATAATAATAGCCATCATCCATTTATTGCTCCAAACCTTTCGAGTGTTAGCTGGAGCAATAAACATTCAGGCCCCAATCTTCTCTCAAATGTGAGAACTCACCATTGGTACCTGGAATTTCTTTGTTATCCTGTCACCATTTATTTATTCCTGACCAAGTAGGAATGGTGATTAGGCAGACTATTCATCTGCTCAATGTCGCCCATAAATGCTCAGTGCTGTTTCCACTTTAGAACATTTCCTTTACCTCATCATCCCCAAACAGTGCCCTTGTTACCAGCTTAGTGCTTCACTTAATGTAATTATCTTCTAATGCAGATAAAATTCAGATAATCTAAGTAAAGCATCAGACAGCAATCATCATACTGTAACAACTACACCCCCCCAACACAGGAAAAACTGAAGGATCAACATAAACTTCCAGCAGAATGTTTGATATGTTGTTCAACAATGAGTTGTACTACACCTTACTCTCGAATACAAACACAAGGTAGAAATTAAGACCAGGAATAGGCCATTCAGCCCTTCAAGTGTGCTTTACCATTAATACAGTCCCCTGTTCCTGCTTTCTCCCCATTACCTTTGATCTTTAGCCTCTCCTTGAAAACATTCAATGTTTTGGTCTCAACCACTTCTGAGCAGTGATTTCCACAGGCTCACCACTCTCTGGGTTTCAGTCCTAAATGGCCTATTCATTATTCTTACACTGTGACCCTGGTTCTGGATTAGAACAAGAACAAAGAACCTTACATGTGCGAGAACAGGCCCTTCGACCGTCTAAGCCCGCACTGATCCAGATCTTCTATCTAAACTTGCCACCTATTTTCTGAGGATCTATATCCCTTTGCTCCCTGCCCATTCATATAACTATCTAGATACATCTTAAATGATGCCATTGTTCCCACCCCTACTTCCTCCACTGGCAACACATTCCAGGCACCCACCACCCTCTGCGTGAAGAACTTTCCACGTATATCTGCCGTAAACCTTTCCCCTCTCACTTTGAACTCGTGAACTCTGGTAATTGAGTGCTCCACTCCTGGAAAAAAGTTTCTTGCTATCCACCCTGTCTATACCTCTCATGATTTTGTAGGCGTCAATCAGGTCTCCCCTCAACTTCCTTCTTTCCAATGAAAATAATTTGAATTTGTGAATTTGTACTTGCAGAGTTACATTGCACTTTGCTCAAAAACTGCATACATTCATGTATAACTCTGAGCTCAAAAACTGCATGAATTTATGTAAAACTCTGTTATCTCACTTTTTAGATTAGAATCAATCTAAACATCAGGTCATAGACAGAGAACACAGGGGGCTAACACCTTCAACATATTGTCTAGCTATCACCATTGTTAACAGCTAACCTGAGAATGCAACTTTAAAAAGAAAGGGTTTTGTGATTTACACATGAAAGAAGTGAAACTATCACTGTCTTCTAACAGGTGAAAGGCTTAACAGACAATCAATTTTTCAATGTATAATTTCAGTTACATCACACTGCAAATTTTTGCTATAAATTCTGTGTTACGATCGAGCCCTCCACAACCACCTGATGAAGGAGCGTCGCTCCGAAAGCTAGTGCTTCCAATTAAACCTGTTGGACTATAACCTGGTGTTGTGTGATTTTTAACTTTGTACACCCCAGTCCAACACCGGCATCTCCAAATCATGAAAATAATCCTAATCTACTCAACTTCCCTCATACCAGGCAACATCCCGATGAACCTCCTCTGTACCCTTTTGGTAATGTGGTGACCAGGACTGTACGCAGTATTCCAAATGTGGCCAAACCAAAGTACTATACAACTGTAACACGACCTGCCAACTCTAGTACTCAATAATCCGTCCTATGAAGGAAAGCATGCCATATACCTTCTTGACCACTGTACTGACCTGCGTTGCCACCTTCAGGGAACAATGGATCTGAACACCCAGATTTCTCTGTATCAAATTTCCCCAGGACTTTTCCATTTACTGTATAGTTCGCTCTTGAATTGCATCTTCCAAAATGTATCGCCGTGCATTTGTCCGGATTGAACTCCATTTGCCATTTCACTGCCCAACTCTTCAATCCAACTATATTCTGCTGTATTATCTGACAGTCCCTTTCACCATCTGCTACTCCAACAATCTTAATGTCATCTGCAACCTTCTAATGAGGTAATCTACACCTTTCTCCAAATCATTTACGTATATCACAAACAACAATGATCCCAACACAGATCCCTGTGGGACACCACTGGTAACAGGTCTCCATTTTGAGAAGCTCCCTTCCACTACTGCTCTCTGTCTCCTGTTGCTCAATCAGTTCTCTATCCATCTAGCCAGAACACCCTGGACCCCATGCGACTTCACCTTCTTCATCAGCCCACTATGGAGAACCTTATCAAATGTCTTAGTAAAGTCCATGTATATGACATCTACATTCCTCATCGATCAACTTTGTCACCTCTTCAAAGATTTCTATTAGATTTGTAAGACATGACCTTCCCTGCACAAAACCGTGCTGCCTATCACTGATAACTCATTTTCTTCCAAATGGGTATATAATCCTATCTCTTAGTATCTTCTCCAGTAGCTTCCCTACCACTGACGCAGGCTCACAGATCTGTAATTACCTGGATTATCCCTGCTACCTTTCTTAAACAAGGGGACAATATTAGCAATTTTCCAGTCCACCGGGACCTTCCCCGTGTTCAAGGATGTTGCAAAGGTATCTGTTAAAGACCTAGCTATTTCCTCTCTCACTTCCCTCAGTAACCTGGGATAGATCCCATCTGGACCTGGGGACTTATCCACCTAATGCCTTTTAGAATACCCAAGACATCCCCCCCTCCTTATGCCAACATGACCTAGAGTAATCAAACGTCCATCTGTAACCTCAACATCCATCATATCCCTCTCCTTGGTGAATACCGATGCAAAGTACTCATTAAGAATCTCTGACTCCACACATAACTTTCCTCCTTCGTCCTTGAGTGGGCCAACCCTTTCTCTAGTTACCCTCTTGCTCCTTATATATGAATAAAAGGCTTTGGGGTTTTCCTTAACCCTGTTTGCTCAGGATATCACATGACCTCTTTTAGTCCTCTTAATTCCTTGTTTCAAATTGATGCTACATTCCCAATATTTTTTCAAAGATTCATCTATCTTCAGTCACCTCGACCTTATGTACACATCCTTTTTGCTCTTAGCTAGTCTCACAATTTCAACTGTCATCATGGTTCCTTAATCTTGCCATTTCTATCCCTCATTTTCACAGGAACATATCTCTCCTGGACTCTAATCAACCTCTTTCTAAAAGCCTCCCATGTATCAAATGTGGATTTACCTTCAAACAGCTGCTCCCAATCCACATTCCCAGCTCCTGCCGAATATTGGTATTGTTGGCCTTCCCCCAGTTTAGCTCTTCCTTTAGGATACCCTCGTCTCTGTCCATGAGTATCCTAAAACTTACAGAATTGTGATCACTATTCCCAAAGTAATCCCTTACTAAAATGTCAACCACCTGCCAGGCTCATTCCCCAACAGCAGATCCAGTATGGCCCCTTCCTGAGTTGGACTATTTACGTACTGCTCTAGAACACCCTCCTGGATGCTCCTTACAAATTCTGCTCCATCCAGACTCTAACACTAAGTGAATTCCAGTCAATGTTGGGAAAATTAAAATCTCCTATATCACCACCCTGTTGCTCCTACATCTTTCTATGGTCTCTCTACATATTTGTACCTCTATCTCACATTGTTACTGCACTCTTCCTACTTCTGAGCTCTGCCCATATTGCCTCACTGCTTGAGTCCCCCATAGTACCCTCCTTCAGCACAGCTGTGATATCCTCTCTGACAAGTAATGCAACTCCTCCACCCATTTTACCTCCCTCCCTATCCCTCTCTATCATTGGGAACAGCCTTTTTGCATTTATCCTGTACAGTCCTTTTAGAATTCTATCGGTTTCAATTAGGTCCTTTTCATTCTTTTAAACTCCAATGAATATAGCTCTAACTCGATCTAGTCTCTCTCCATACGTTACTTCACCCCAGGAATCAGTCTTATTACACTCCTTCAATAACCAGAGCATCCTTCCTCAGATGAGGAGGCCAAAACTGCTCACAATATTCTAGGTTTGGTCTCAACAAGGCTCTGTGTAATTGCAGCAGGATATTCCTGCTCCTTGAATCATATCCTCTTGCTATGAAGGCCAAAATCTAATTTGCAGTTGTACCTGCACACTTCCTTTCAGCAACGAGTGTATCGAGAGACCCAAGTATCATCACACCTCCCCCATCCCACTCTACTGCCATTCAAATAATAATGCACCTTCCAAGCCCTGATTCCTGCAGCATCCCAATAGTCATTGCCTTCCACTCAGAAATGAGCTTTTTACTCTTGTTCTTTGTTTCCTATCTAACACTATCCCCAATCTCATGTGCTTTAACTCAGAGACTTCTCTGCACCATTGCACCTGGCATTTCCTTCTGTTCTGTTTGTCTGTTTCCTTCTTCAGGCCAATTATTCTATTGTTAGCACTTCATTGGATTGACAGCAATCATCGAACAGCATTGGCATAACTCCAAGTTTTCTTTCACATTCTGCAAATGGCTTTGTGCCAACAAACCATTTAGTCTAGTCTCGCTTCAATCTGCTGATGGCTGAGTACGTTTATAAGGTGATGTATTTCTTAATCCTCCCAAGAGTCTGCCACAAAATCAAAGCTGAAATCAGCTTCTAGTTTGGAAAGGTTTACCTCAGAATACAACTAACCATTAACCATGCACAACTCTAACAACTGAACTTTCACTGATGAACACAGCAATTGGCCAAGTCCTTAGATCTTATCTGTATTGAAACAGGCTTTTGTTTTACAACATGGAAAGAGTTTGAGCCATTTTATTCTTTAAATCATTGGGGATTGGCAGGAGACAGCTGTTCTCTGGATGAAGAAAGTTGTTCAAATTTCAAAACAGCAAGCACAGACATTCCCCCCTCACTCCCTTCCTAAGGTACAGGCTAATTCATTTGGATATATGCATCTGCAGCTGTCAGTACCACAACCATGTGGCCATGCTTCAGAACTTTGCTCAGCCAGTCACTCCTCAACAATGGGTAGCATTTCAGCATCACCACAAGTTCACAGGCAACAAGTGCCTTGGGTTGTGACTGGGAACAAGGAAAGCTGGCTGAAGATTTCATTCAACACCAGGGAAACTGAGGGCAATTAGAGCTCCTTTTCTTTTCCATGTGTCTGGGAACTGTTTGTATCCTGAGCCTCAAAACCAGGTCATCAAACACTTTATGCCCCAATCTCTGGAATTCCTTTATTTAATTTCTATATATTTGAACTGCGCTCTCCTCCTTTCAAGCTCTCTATGACAACCTCTCCCAATGCTAATGAGTCTCAAACAGTGGATCACCTAAACAATGAGTGGGATTGCAGAAAATGAAATCACATTTACCTCACAGCATGCAATATAATTGTCAGGCTTAATAAAGGCATGTTCACAACTAATCAAAGACAGTGCAGGAAATCCTTACTCTTTACCCTAGGACTTCTACATGGTGCAATATGTGTGATTTCAGCTGAAGCAGTGGCAGCCTCAATGGAAGTCCCTTCAGTTACTTCATTTCTGATTACTGCAGTGATACTGGTCTTAATCAAAAAATGCAATTCCCCCTCCCCTCTTTCCACCACCTCTGTCCCACCTAAAGCACCTGCACCGTGATACCTTACATCCTTCATGGTAACCTCAGCCAGTGATGGGAATTAGCCCCACAGTGTTGGCATCACACTGCTTCACAAATCAATTGTCCAGCCAACTGAGCTACACCAACCCCACATGAATGCACATGGCAATGAGCATGTTTCATCCTGATTCTTAGATCTTCCAAAAATTGTGTTCTTAAAGCAACACAGTTGTTAAAGCAAGAACAAATCATCTCCCACTCCAATTCCCAATGCATCATGAATTAAAAATCCAGCTTTAGGTAACTAGGAGACACCCTCCAATCCAACTTCCTGGCCTCCCAACCTCAGCACCTTATAAACGATACAGTTGGACAGTGATCTTCATGGGGTAAATCATTGGCTAATGTTCTTCTCCTTCCCACTCACATATTATGGTCTTTCCGCACATCATCATGTTTTACCTTTGTCACAGAGGATGCCACCCCAGTTAGTCTCACAGTCACACTGCCAGGGTTCAGAGCATGTTCCATGAATGCAGCCTGGGAATGGAATGCACATGCTGCAAAGGACCCCTTGCCAACCATAGTGACACCTGCAGAACCAGAGGAGCTACGTGTCAGAAAATATCTTTCTGTCCACAGGGGAGGCAACATAACAAAATATGAGCCATCAGAAAAGCAACTTGTTATAATTTTTTTCCAGGACACAATAAGATAACATTTCAACAATTACATGAATTGGTTGGGTTCCACAATGACTTACCACCTCCAGATTCAAATCCCACATTGACCAATGGGATGACATGTTTCATTCTGTTAATTGAAAAGGTTTCACTTGAAATGAGTTTAAGGAATTGTTATCACCATTAAAGGGTCACTCTATTCAGTGCAGGGATTAGCCTGTAAGCATGCTCCTCTGAACCTTTCTAATATATCTGTAAGTGCATTAAGATCAAGCAGTTTAGCAACTTACTCTAACTCATTGTTCTCTAAGAACCTCAGCAAAGTAGAACTCACCTGAACATCATCTGGTGGACCTTCTATAAAAGGAGATCTGCCCGGTCATTTAATGGATTACCTCATTTCATATTCATTCTAATATTGCTCAACATTTTGAAAGGCAGTAAATGGATTTGGCTAATAGACTTGTAAAAATCTGATAAAATAGTGAAAATGGATTGAGGACAGAATGATCTGGCCTTGATCCTACTGTTGGAGAGCAGAGGTCGACATGCCTCTGATAATTAAAACCGAAACACCCAGAGAAGGTCACCTCGCCTCATAATCTGATAAAAATGTGTGACAAGGGTATAACCTATCTGTCAATCCCAAACCTGTTATAAAGGAGTGGTTAAATGAAATGAAATTCTTTCACTCACTCTACAATTAACAAATCATTTATTTATCTAATTCTAACAATGAACAAATTAACAGAATTCCTAACCAACTGAACAGTTATTCCCTAATTTACTGCCTATTCCCTTACTGCATTAAATTCTATTGGTATGCTCTTTCAATACATAGCTCCCATTTATTTAAATCCAGACAATAAGAACAACGAGTAAAAGTCTCTCAAAGTTCACAAGAATGGACCCTCTGGAATGTTCCACTGTCCTCTCCAGCTTCTCTCCTCTGTCTCTTCTGCTGCCTTCCTCGGTCTGATATGCCTTCTCATTTTGCCGAATTCTGGGGTCTGGAATATTACCTTTTATGAATACAGTAGATGGAAAGAAATTTTTTTTTTGGAAAGGGCGCAGAGATTTCGTGTGAGAGCCAGATTTGTATTTCTCTGATGGTGGATTTGCACTCATTTCTGATGGCAGTTCACTCTCTTAATTTTCAAATGCTGGCAGCTTTTATGCCCGTGTTTACATATCAATTTCTTTAAAATGAGGTTAGTTTGAAGTAGTCAAAACCAACAGATTTGAATTTAATTGGTCCTTTAGTCTCCAAGTGTCTTTTCAAATTAATTGGATGATATTACGCTGTTGTCTGGGTAAAAATGTTGATTGGATTTGCTAACTGAAAAGTCTTTGTTTCAATTTTGGGGCCCTCTGCGTGATGCTTGCAAACTTCCAAGCACAATCTCTTTCAAGGAACCACACACTGCTTTTCAATTCATTTTATAATTTTATCATATTTACATACCAACTTTATGACACTGCACAAATAATTAAAAATAGCAATGCAAATTAATTTAAGAGCAGAAGAAAGAGGCAAGGGAATAGACCATTCAGCCCATCCAACCTGCTCTAAGATTCAGTACAATGGTCGTTGATCTTTGTCTCAAATCCAGATTCCTGCTTACTCTCTATTTCCCTCATATCCCTGAGAAATCAAAATCTGTATCCCGAGCATTAAATATATTCAACAATGGAGCATCTTCAACATTTTAGGGTGGAAAACTTCAAAGACCACCAACCCTATGAATTTTTCCCGAGTCTAGTCTTAATAATTGAGCCATTATCCCTAATCCACACTCCAATGTTCTAAATTCCCAATCCAGTGCCTACCCTGTCAAATCCTGTCAGAATATTGCATGTATGAAAGATCTGGGTTTCATTTAAAGAGGGATACAACTGAAAATTCAAGAAGTTACTTCCAGCTTGTGTTTGGTAATAGTCCTTCAAAATTTTGTAGATTCTCGGACAGTCCAGTGGGTTGGAGGTTATTCAATGCTGCACCATTATTCAAGAAAGGAAGAAGATCCAAATGCAGGGAACTGTAGGCCAGTTAGCCTGTTGTAAGGCACAGGAAAATGCTGCAATCTATTCGTAAGGAAGCTGTAACAATTCACTGAAACTATCATTGCAATTAAGAAGGTAAATTACGTCTTGTCCTTCATTGGAAGGTGACTAGTGTGCAAAAATAAGAAAATCATGCTACAATTTTACAGTGCTTGGAGGACAATGCAAAGTTTTGGTTGGCAAGCTAAAGAATGAACATACTTATATACGGGGGGGGGGCGCAGGTTGGCATGGTGGTTCAGTGGTTAGCACTGCTGGCTCACAGTGCCAGGAACCTGGGTTCAATTCCAGTCTCCGACGACTGTGTGGAGTTTGCATGTTCTCCCCGTGTCTGCATGGGTTTCCTCCAGGTGCTCTGGTTTTCTTCCACAATCCAAAGATGTGCAGGTCAGATGAATTTACCATGCTAAATTGTCCATAGTGTTCAGGGATGTGTAGGTTCGGTGCATTAGTCAGGGTCTAGTAACAGGGTAGGGGAATGGGTTGAGTGGGTTACTCTTCAGAGGGTCGGTGTGGGCTTGTTGGGCCAAAGGACCTGTTTCCACACTGTAGGGATTTTATGAGAACTCTATGAGTATCAGAAGCACAACAGTGACAGGTCACTAGTTGAACCTTGGGAAGAAAGAACTGTTCAATGATGAGAGATTGAGTCAATGGACTCTGAGGTTTACAAGTACAATAGTTGATCTCATTTAAACATAAATTATAATAAGAATAGAAAGGCACTGAAGAAGGCAAAACAAGTGGCAGGAATCAAACTAGAACTTAAACATTACATTTATATTATCAGACCTTTCTTGTCTGAAAATACAGTAGGCTGAGGTGTGATGTCATATAGGTCTTTAGAATTATGAAGAGGTTTGATAGCGTAGATGTAGTAAAGGTGCTTCACTTTTGGAGACCAGAAAACTAGGAGCTAGAAGAATTAAATTGTCACCACCAGGGATATATTTCCCTCCCCTCCCCTATCAGCGTTCTGAAAAGACCACTCCCTCCGTGACTCCCTCGTCAGGTCCACACCCCCCACCAACCGAACCTCCACTCCCGGCACCTTCCCCTGCAACCGCAAGAAATGCAAAACTTACGCCCACACCTCCCCCCCTTACTTCCCTCCAAGGCCCCAAGGGATCCTTCCATATCTGCCACAAATTTACCTGCACCTCCACACACAGCATTTATTGCATCCGCTGCACCCGATGTGGCCTCCTCTATATTGGGGAGACAGGCCGCCTACTTCCGGAACGTTTCAGAGAACACCTCTGGGACACCCAGACCAACCAACCCAACCACCCCGTGGCTCAACACTTCAACTCCCCCTCCCACTCCACCAAGGACATGCAGGTCCTTGGACTCCTCCACCGCCAGACCATAGCAACACGA
>NC_057760.1:4327140-4328614 GCF_004010195.1 Chiloscyllium plagiosum
TCCTTGCATGGGATTTTGTACACTACTATTATAGGACAAGCCAAACAGAGAACAGCCAGGGAATTCCTAGAGGCATGGTACTCATCCACAGATTCTATCAACAAACACATCGACCTGGACCCAATATACCAGCCACTGCAGCAGACAGCTGGAACTGACAACCGGAAGCGGCAGAAACAAACCACTATAAATGCTGGAGGAAACAACACAGAAGCGCTTCACAGGAGGCTCCCAAGCACTGAGGATGTCACCTAGCCAGGGGACGAAACGTCTGCAACACAAATTCCCAGCTCGGCAAACAGAACCACAACAGTAACCTGTTCTAACTCTTTAATGTTTTGATGTGAGGAGCCATTTGACATTTGATTGATTTGTAACCATGCCACACTTCAGCACATTTTCTGAAAGTGACATTGTTTCACACATAAAGCATTCTTTTTAATAGGTCCATGACTTCTTCTGTCTGCAAGATTTTCTTGTTTCACAGCACTGACATTGTAGTCAGATTTGTCTCACTCACCAAAATGGTTTCTCACATGCACCTGTAAGTGTTTTGTACCTTAAAAGCTAAATAGCTTGTGCTACTCTCCTGTGATAAAGTAGTTTATCTCTCAGAATCAATCTGTGCTAATTTTGAACTTCTGCTTCTCTTACCATCTGAATGGCTTTCTCTACCACCAACTCTTCTTTCAACAGTTATAAATCTGACAAAACAATTCAACGATGAATTCTGAGTTTAAATGTCCAAAGTCACATTTTTCACTAATCTGTAGAGTTCACTAAAACCTTACTCTTCTGTGAATTTTAATTATTCTCAGGTTAAACTAATTGTCAGAGGCTTTCAATATTTAATCAAATGCATCTGCTGTTCCTTTTACATCTTGTTGAGGTACAATATCATCAACCACACTCCCAATTATATCCAAAAGTATATTTATTTGCTCAGCTTTTGATTTAGTATGTAATTTGGAAGCAATTTTGTATCTTAAGAATTAGAATATAGAACATAGAACAATACAGCACAGAACAGGCCCTTCGGCCCACGATGTTGTGCCGAACATTCGTCCTAGCTTAAGCACCCATCCATGTACCTATCCAATTGCCGCTTAAAGGTCACCAAAGATTCTGACTCTACAACTCCCACAGACAGCGCATTCAATGCCCCCACCACTCTCTGGGTAAAGAACCCACCCCTGACATCTCCCCTATACCTTCCACCCTTCACCTTGAATTTATGTCCCCTTGTAACACTCTGTTGTACCCGGGGAAAAAGTCTCTGACTGTCTACTCTATCTATTCCTCTGATCATCTTATAAACCTCTATCAAGTCACCCCTCATCCTTCGCCGTTCCAAAGAGAAAAGGCCTAGCATGCTCAACCTATCCTCGTACGACCTATTCTCCATTCCAGGCAACATCCTGGTAAATCTCCTCTGCACCCTCTCCAAAGCTTCCACACCTTTCCTAAAGTGAGG
>NC_057760.1:4330521-4339242 GCF_004010195.1 Chiloscyllium plagiosum
CAAACACTGCCCCATCCAATCTACTTGATCTAAAGAGCTTCCAATCAATATTTGGGAAGTTGAAATCGCCCATGACTACTACCCTGTGGCTTCTGCACCTTTCCAAAATCTGTTTCCCAATCTGTTTCTCCACATCTCTACTGCTATTGGGGGGCCTATAGTAAACAAACAAGGTGACTGCACCTTTCCTATTTCTGACTTCAGCCCATACTACCTCTAAAGGCAGATCCCCCTCGAACTGCCTTTCTGCAGCTGTTATACCATTTCTAATTAGCAACGCCACCCCCCCTCCTTTTTTACCACCCTCCCTAATCCTACTGAAACATCTGTAACCAGGAACCTCCAACAACCAATTGTGTCCTCCAGGATATTCAAATCTATGTTCTATTTGGTCCATCTCTGAAATTAAATCTCCCTGGATACAATATTTCTGCTGCCATGTCCTCCTCCTGTAATTATTTATTTTCCCTGTTTTAAAGGCTTCTAATTCTGTGGGATAGCAATGCTGCTGCTGTGTGATGCTATACTGGAAGCATTTAGTCAAAATGAAAGATTATTGCTTTTTTTCTCATGTCTCTAGATGAATCCCTCAATTGTGGCCTCAATAAATCACTCTTGTTTCCTTAACAGCTTTATTGGATGAATCTTACTCTTCATGACTCTCGAAGATGTCACTGTTCCTTTGATACAAATTCTCTCTGACTGCAGCTCTAAATTATAATCCTTGTTGCTTTCACTGTTTTTATTCTGGATGGATTGTGTGCAGTTTATGTGGATGCTTTTTGTCTTTACTGCAATTTAAGTACTGTAAAGGATCACATATATTTTCTGTGGCTGCAACAGTCTAACTTTCTCTTTGCATTTCTTGGCTGAACCTGCTTAGGCTTCTAAATTAACCCTCGAATGCATGAATTTGGGATTTGCAACTTTTGAAGGCGTATGGCCTTGGTTTAAGTTGCTGTCACAGCTCTTGATTTCCTTGACTGGAGCTGTGCCTCATGGTGCCAGCTCCTATTACAATAATGCTTGATCTCAGTTGTAAGTATTTTGCTTATATCTGCCTTTCCCAACTTGTAAATCACATTTTAAAGGTTTCCCATTGTCCATTTGATCCTCCAATGCCTATTTGTTCACTGGCTAAACTTTGATTCGACCAGTGTAACAGATCATGGGTATGCAGTGTAACCTGAAACTGTCTTGATGTGACAAATAGCCCAACTCCAGAGAATGATTCCTGAAGAAGGGCTTATGCCCGAAACGTCGATTCTCCTGTTCCCTGGATGCTGCCCTTTTCCAGCAACACATCTCCGGCTCTGATCTCCAGCATCTGCAGACCTCACTTTCTCCTCAACTCCAGAGAATGCCTGCCATACTCTTGCTACTACTTTTCCCTTACTGGGTCTGAAACGCTTTCTACTATGGCCTTAAGATTCTTCATTGTTGTTCCATGCAGTTTCCTTGATTGTTCAGCTCTTTCAGCCTCTGATTGTCTGCATGAGAAACCTTTTTAAAGCTGTGTCTAAAGAAATGGTCAGAAATCCACCACTGCCAATTAAATGGACTATGCATCGCTGCCACTATGTCATAACATGGTTTCTCATCATGATGCATATTGGGTAGATTTCCCTTTCTTAATTAGGATTGATGGGAATTGCTTGGTCTAGTGTGGTTGGGGAAAAGCACTTTGTAGTCAAAAAGTATAGTGCTGGAAAAGCACTGCAGGTCAGGCAGCATTCGAGGAACAGGAGAGTCATTGTTTTGAGCATAAGCCCTTCATCATGAATATGGAGGGCCCACGGGGGCTAAGAGATAAATGAAAGAGAGTTGCGGCTAGGGGGGAAGGTAACTGGGAATGCGATAGGTAGATAAAGGTGTGGGGGGTTGGGTGATGGTGATAGGTCAGAGTGGAGGGTGGAGCAGATAGGTGGGATAGAAGCTGGACAAATAGGACAATTGAAGAGGACGATGCCAGGTTGGATCTGTGACATTGATTCCATGTGGCAGAAGATAAGGTGTTCTTCCTCCAGGAGTTGGGTGGCTAGGATTTGGCAGTGGAGGAGGCCCAGGACTTGCATGTCCTTGACAGAATACCTACATTCAGGATACATACATTTGGGACACCAACCATGCCCTGCACCTCCTCCATGACATTTGTTTCCCCGGCCCCCAACGCCTCATCTTCGCTGCATGTGTGCGCGCACGTGTGTGTCTGGACGGGAAGAGAGAGAGAAAGAGAGAGTGTGTGTGTGTGTGTGTATATGTATGTGTGTGTGTATAGAGAGAGAAAGTGTATAGTGTAGTGAGGTCACCTGTAGTGTGACATGTGTGACACATATACACACACACTCTTACATACTCACACACTCATGCAGACCACCAGGTTATAGTCCGACAGGTTTATTTGGAAGCACTAGCTTTCAAAGCGCTGCTCCTTTACCAGGTAGCTAGTGCTTCCAAATAAACCTGTTGGACTATAACCTGGTGGTGTGTGATTTTTAACTTTGTCCACCCCAGTCCAACACCGGCACCTCCACATCTTGACTTCTCTTCACAGATTTCTTTATTATTTCTGGTTTACAGCATTCAGTTTTCACTATATATCACTTCATCGGTTATAAAATACTTTGAGATGGTCTTGAGGCGGTCAGAAATGTACGAAAATGAGTCAACTCATCAATCTCATGATATTACTCTCTTTCACATATCAGGTTCATGGCTTTTCAATCAATCTCTTCAACCACCTTTCATCCACCTGTTCACTACTCGAAGGCTCTCTGTGATTTACTACCTTACATCATCATTCACACAATGAAATTCACTTGGCAATTTTCTCCATACGATCCTCACTGCACCGTAACACTGAATTTACAGTCATAACTCAATGATTCTGCTTTTAGCCACATGCCATGATTTCCAGACTCTCACTGCAGAATGCCCCGGGACTGGGCACTGTCCTGACAGTGCTAACTCCTAGCTATGGCACTGCTGGGTTCGTGTCAGTTCACTGTCGAGAGTGTGGTGCTGGAAAAGCACAGCAAGTCAGGCAACATCCGAGGAAGCAGGAGAATCGATGTTTTGGGCAATAGCCCTTTATCAGGAATGAGGCTTGTGGGTCGGGGAGCTGAGAGATAAATGGGAGGGGGATGGGGCTGGGGGTAAGGTAGCTGAGAATGTGATAGGTAGATGAAGACGGAGGGAAAATAAAAGTAAATGATCTGATCACAATAAAAAATAAAGTAGTGGCTTACTGACTGTGACTTCCCACATCACAGGTTATCGCCAGCTGTACTTTACTTTCTTCAAGGTCACTATCCTATTAGTTTTCTGCCCAGGGGCTACTGAAGAATACCTTACTGCTCTGAAAACCTCTGTCCAATATCTTACCTACCCATCTGGAGGGAGCAGTGGATCTTGATGTGTTAATGACATACGGAAACAAAACATTCTCAGCGCCTGAGGTGGTCTGCAGTGCAGGAATCAAATAAACCAAGATTGTTCAAGGCCATTATCCGATTATACATTAAGTTATACATACAAATGTTGTAAATGATAGATTCCCCAAAGGAATCCAGAAAAAAAATTGATCTACTCAGTCATGAAAATATGGAACTTGCTACCACAAGCTGTAAGCAAGGCCCATGGTATGGATGTATATGGAAGCAAAACAGAATAAACACACAAGGGAGAAATGAAAAGACATACTGAAAGGATGGGTTGAATACGGAGAGGAGTAGGCTCATTTGGAATATAAATACAGCAATGGAACAGTTAGGCTGAATTGCCCATTTCTAAACTGTATGATTGAGGTAACAGAAAACCACAAATGAGGAATGGTGGATGGACTGTCAGTCTCTGGAAGCCAACTCATGAGTGGAACACCTTGGAAGAACAAATTAAAGATGTGACCTTGACATCCAGCATCAGCAAGGTATTAATTGAAAATTTCTCCTTACTTGCATTCTTCAGGTACTTCACAGTAGCCACGGGTCTCGTGACAACCTTGTTTACATACCGCTACGAGAAAAGAAATCAAAATAAATAATTTGAGCACAACAAACCATAAAGTAGTGGCTTACTGACTGTGACTTTCCACATCACAGGTTATCGCCAGCTGTACTTTACTTTCTTCAAGGTCACTATCCTATTAGTTTCCTGCCCAGGGACTACTGAAGAATACCTCACCAAAGATTTCTGAATATATTTATGCTCTGGGTTGCCCCAGTTGCTCCTGTAGGTTTAATACTTGACTATTGTAAAGGAGGAACATTACAAGAAACTCACTTTCCTGTTCCATTATTTTGACTCAGACCCTGCATTGGAGCTCAAATAATTTCCAATGCCATTCAACTGCTTTGTTTTCCAGGAGCACAGCAGATGCCTGCTCAGTCCAGCACACATTAGCCTTGGCTTAGTGATAACACTTTTGGAGTTAAAACATCACAGGTTTAGGTTCCACACCAGGGCTTCATTCAGCACATTATCCAGGCAGGACAATGGATCGCAGCACTACTGTGGTATTACCTGAAGAATGAGACATTAAACTAAGACACTATACCACCTGGGAAGGGAGGGGAGAGATACAAAATATATCATAGGACTATTCCCAGAGAAGCAGGTGAATCTGGTTTATTGAATAATGTTTCTCTCTAAACCAAAAACCACAATCAGATCTTGCTGTATGAAACTTGTTGCATTTGCTAACAAAACAGGAACTACACAAGAAAATTAATTAAGTCACAGAAGCAATGTGGTTGATTCTTAAATGTCCCCTGAAAGGGGGTGCCACTTCATTGTAATGGCTTGCACTTTGGATGCACCTTTCCCATATGGACTTCGGAGGTTCAGTCCACCATATACCTTTCAAGGGCAATTAGGGATCCATGATAAATGCTGGCCTTGCCAATGACACTCACATCCCAAGGACAGATCGAAAACAAACATGCTGTAGAAACTGAGGATGTGAAAGCAACTACAGGTACACAAAATTATTTGGAGCAGGAAGTCTAAATTACCATAAATCAAGTGGAGACAAGCTACTTTGGATGCATTATATCCCAATTGAAAGATTACATAAATCTCTCAGACTCCGGGAAATGGCACTCAAATTCACAGCATTTAGCTGATTTGATACACTCTCAAGCAGGTTTTCAAAGTCTGCAGATCCAGTTAATTATTAGAGTTAAAGACATTAACAGCATCACTCGAATTGGATGCATGTTGATTGATTCCTTTGGCTATTCTCTCAATTTATTTTCCGTTCTGAAGGCATTAACACAGCATTGAGCAAATCTCGCAGTCACAGGGAGCCCACTTCAATGTTGATTCAGTTCAGGTCAGCTCCCCTGAAATCCTGCTCAACATCAATTTCAAAATAATCTATTGAAGGGTGAGCTACGGATCTGGTCAGACTCCCTCAAAATATTTTAAGAAGATAGCCTAGACCCAGCTTTTCCTTATTTTAAAGTTAGATGTGAAGTGAGTGTTCCAGGAGTGATGCAACTTGTGAGAAACGAAGCTCACTGTTCAATAATTTCAGTCCAAGTCAAATTCTGAAGCAGTCTATATTCATATGTTCTTGCAAGCCGGGTGACCATAAAGTAGGCTCCTCGATCGGGAGGTTACATTACAACTTATACAGTTCAGTTGAGTGTCTCGGTACTCCCCTTTTACTTCATATCTGATAGTTGTATTGCTCTGTGCAACTGCTAATCTAATCGGCTTACCACATCTATCTGTGGCCTGTTGTTGGCGTGCAACCCTCCTGCCCCCCCCTCCCCCCTTGATAGCTGGGTCTTATTACTTTTGCTGATGCAACACTGGGTCTTATTTGGTTATCTTGTTCATACTAACTCCCTAGATGTGTGACAATTGCAACTGTCATGTCAACACATCTGTTTCTACCAGTTGACCACCTCCCTTTTCGGTTAGTTATTTCTTGGTATATACCCTCATGATTCCGCCTTGCAGTTTTTGCAGAAGCAAGATACAGCATATCTAGCTTAACATACACACAACCCTCCTTAGTTCAGGGAACTGCCTGAACAATCTTAATACCAGTTCACAACCCATCTCAAGCAAGTCATACACTTGGCTCTGCCTTATTTACCAAGAAAGTGAAGGAAGACTATTGCTTATTATGCCACACATTATTATGCCAAAAACTCTCCAAACAATAAATAACAAATTACTCCATTGAATTGGTAGATGAAATGGTTAATTTGTACAGAACAATGTTGGATCTGATTGAGTAATGGAAGCGGTGATGATGAAATTGGATTTGTTTTCAAGGGAAATACATTTGCAGGGTCATGGGGATAGAGGAGGGATTGGCAATAGAGCAGGGGATTGGGATAGAACAGGGAATGGGGGAATATAGTAGGGCCACGGGGACACAGCAGGGCCATGGAGATAGAGTAGGGCCACAGGGATAGAGCAGGGAATGGGAAGAGAGCAGGGAATGGGGATAGAGCTGGGCCATGGGGATTGAGCAGGGAATGGGGATAGAGCAGGGAATGGGTATAGCAGAGGTTGGGGATAAAGCAGCACCAAAGGGATAGAGCAGTGTCATGGGGATACAGCAGGGCCAAAGCGATAAAGCAGGGAATAGGAAGAGGGCAGGGGATGGGGATAGAGCAGTGCCATGGGGATAGAGCTGGGCTAAGGTGATAGAATAGGCTATGGGGATTGATCAGGGCCATGGGGATACAGCAGGTCCACGGGGATAGAGCAGGGAATGGGGATAGAGCAAGGAATGGGGATTGAGTATGGCCACGGGGTTAGAGCAGGGCCACAGGGATTGAGCAGGTCCATGAGAATAGAGCAGGACCATGGGGATAGAGCAGGAACATGGGGGTAGAGCAGGGCTATGGGGATTGCACAGTGCCACAGGGATAGAGCAGGGAATAGGGATAGAGCAGAGCCATGGGGATAAAGCAGGGCCATGGGGATTGAGCAGGGGTGAGATGGAGCAGGGCATGGGGCTGCTCTATAGAGAGGTGATGCAGACTCAATGGGCTGATTGGCTTCGTTCTGTGCTACCATGACTCTATGACTTATTTAACTGATTACTTTTGGAGCTGGCTATTTATGTCTGAGTTGTTGAGTTTCCGACACCTCTAACCCTACTTCATTGTTATCTGATAATTTGGGAAATTCTGAGGTCATGTGGGTGCTATGGGAAACATATTAACACAAATATCAAGGTTCCTTCTTGAAATGAGGTAAAGGAAAGGGAGGGTTTAGACACGTATTAACTAGAATTTATTAATTTATCAAGTTGCCTTAATTCAGGTTCAGCCAGAATGATGTAACCAGAGGGTGCAATCTAAAATTTATGAAATGTCAAAGGTTAAAAATCTTCCTTCTCAGAAAGAATAATTCAGGCTAGAAAATTGGAGAGAAGAGGCAAGAAACAGAACACAGTGAAATAGTTTGTCTCATGTCTAAGTATTTTGCAATCTCGACCTGTTTCCCTTTTAGGGCAGTGACAGTCAGCTCAAGGATTGAATGCCCTCAATTTTAGCTCTCTATACTCCACATGAGCCAGCTCCATCTCTCTGTGGGGAAAAAACACGATTCTGTCCCCAGCAGAGTGTGGCACAGGTTGGACAGTGAGAAACAGGTCTCAGTAACTGAATATGGTCAAGCAGGCACTCAGATTGTGCCCAGCCCAAATCTGACTAAAACATGTGACATGGTGTCCCTGGTCCATCCCTGGCCTGGCCTAAACCCTTCCAAAATTGATCAAGATTCAGTGCCACTATGAATACACTAAGTATGCAGCGAACTAAAATAATTTCCCAAACTAAAGGAAGTTAGGATTATTTTTAGCAGCGTTCACATCCTCAGATGCAATAACATTTCCACTAATGTCTGTATCCTGGTGAGGATGACTTCAAATCGGCTGGGGGTTTGGGGGAGGGGAGGTTCACGATAAATGCCTTTTTATAACTGCTACCTTTTGAGTCAAGTTCCTAAAAGCAAACTCCACTCAATTTTGGATTATGTTAAAGGTCTCCTACCTTGAGCACATTGTGGTCCAATCCACCCCTCCACACAGACTTTGTTTCCAACTGAATCACACATATAGTGGCCAAAGAAGTCATTGCGTGGCCGGCATAGCTTGTTGCAGCCCAAACCATAGTAATTTTCATCACACAGTACACGGACATTGTAGTCAATACGTGCGATTCGACCCTGGTGCCGTTGGTGTTGCCATTGCTCCCCTGGATTAATCATTCCTGAATGAATGACCCTCTCAATCAACTGCTGGGTTCCTGCAGAGATAGAACAGCCACCAAAGATTCATAAATTTCAACTAAATTAAGACCAAATACTCCCAAGTCAGCTCCAAATCAGAGACATTCGTTTGAGATCAAGTATTTGAATATTTTTAAACATGGTGTTTTGTAATTGTAATGTGCTTGAGTGCAATGCAAGGGGCTGATGGGTGTGAATTCCAGCCCCCCCACCCCCACCAATCTTGTGCCTGACCCAATGCTGGACTCATTGATAAAGACTGATCACTAGGATCACCTCCCCCTCACTTCCCTCCAAGGCCCCAAGGGATCCTTCCATATCTGTCACAAATTCACCTGCACCTCCACATACATCATTCACTGCATCCGCTGCACCCGATGTGGCCTCCTTTACATTGGGGAGACAGGCCGCCTACTTGCGGAACATTTCAGAGAACACCTCTGGGACACCCGCACCAACCAA
>NC_057760.1:4339280-4353459 GCF_004010195.1 Chiloscyllium plagiosum
CTCAGCACCGCCTCCTTGACCTGCAATCTTCTTCCCCACCTCTCCGCCCCCACCCCTCTCTGGCCTATCACTCTCACCTTAACTTCCTTCCACCTATCGCATTCCCAACGCCTCTCCCCCAAGTCCATCCTCCCTATCTTTTATCTTAGCCTGCTTGGCACACCTTCCTCATTCCTGAAGAAGGGCTTATGCCCAAAACGTCAATTCTCCTGCTCCTTGGATGCTGCCTGACCTACTGCCCTTTTCCAGCAACACATTTTTCAGCTCTGATCACTGGGATTGGTTAATGGCTCCACTACTAGTGCACTATGTCACTTCTAGGACTAATGTTAAAGTCAAAGAGGGGGCATATAAATTGGCCAGAAAAAACAGCAAGCCTGAGGACTGGGAGAAATTTAACATTCAGCAGAGGACAAAGTATTTATTTTGAAGGGGAAAATACAGTATGAAAGTTTGCTTGCGGAAAAGATAAAAACTGATTGCAAAAGCTTCTATAGACATGTGAAGAGAAAAGGACTGGTGAAGATAAATGTAGGTCCCTTGCAATTAGGATCAGGTGAATTCATAATGGACAACAAAGAAATGGCAAATGAGTTGAACAAATTCTAAGGAGGACACAAATAACCTTTCAGAAATGGTAGGGGACAGACGGTCAAGCATGAAGGAGGAATTGAAGGTAATCCTTAGTGGTCAGGAAATGGTATTGGGGAAATTGACGGAATTAAAACCCAATAAATTCCCAGGGCCTGTTGCTCTGCATCCCAGAGTAGCCCTAGAAATAGCAGATGCATTGGTGATCATCTTCCAACATTCTGTAGACTGTGGAAGAGTTCCAATGGACTGGAGGATGGCTAATGTAACCCCACTTTTTAAAAAGGAAGAAGAGAGAAAATGGGGAATTGTAGATCAAGTAGCCTGATGTTGGTGGTGAGGAAAACGCTGGAGTCAATTATTAAGGATGTAATAACTGAGCATTTGAAAAGCAGTGACAGAATCAGCCCAGGTCAGCAGGGATTCACGAAAGGGAAATTGTGATTGACATATTTAAGGGGGTGGGTGGGATGATGGCTCAATGGTTAGCATTGTTGCCTCACAATGCCAAGGACTTGGGCTCAATTCTAGCCTTGGGCGACTGTCTGTGAGGAGTTTGCACATTCTCCCTGTATTTGCGTGAGTTTCCTGCCGGTGCTCTGGTTTCCTCCCACAGTCCAATGATGTGCAGGTCAGGTGAATTGGCCATGCTAAATTGCCCATAGTGCAATAGTCAGAGGGAAATGGGTCTGGGTGGGTTACTCTTCAGAGGGTCGGTGTGGACTTGTTGGACCGAAGGGCCTGTTCCCACACTGTAGGGAATCTAATTAAATCTTCTGGAATGTTTTGAGGATGTGACCGGTAGAGTGGGTAAGAGTGAATTAGTCGATGTTCATAGAATCATGTGTAACTAGACTTTCAACTTTAGATTCCCTACAATGCGGAATGAGGCCCATCAAGTCCACACCAATACTCCAAGGAGTAAACCAGAGCACCTGGAGGAAACCCACGCAGACACAGGGAGAATGTGCAAACTCCACCCGAGGCAGGAATTGAACTTGGGACCCTTATGCTGTAAGGCAGCAGTGCTAACCACGTAGCCACTGTGCCACCCATAGATTAGTAAGAAAAATTAAAGTTCATGGTATTGGAGGGGGTATATTGACATGGATAAAGAACTGGTTGACAGACAGAAGCAGAGATTTGAAATAAAAAGGTATTTTTTAGAGTGGCAGGCAGTGATGAGTTGGTGTACCACAGGCTTCAGTGCTGGGACCCCAGCTATTCACAGTATACATTAACAACTTGGATGAAGGAACTGAATCCTGTATCTCCAATTTTGCAGATGACACTTACCTGAGTGTGCTGTGAGGTGGATGGTAAGAGGCTGTAGGGTGACTTGGACAGACTGGCTCAGTTGGACAGGCTGGCTGAGTTGGCAAAAGCAATATAATGTGAATAAATGTGAGGTTATCCACTTTGGTCACAAAAACAGGAAGGCAGATTTTTATCTGAATGGTGGCAGTTTAGGATAAGGTGAGGTACAACAAGACCTGATGTCATGGTAGAACAGTCACTGAAGATTAGCATGCAGCTGCAGTAGGCAGGGTGGAAAGCTAATAGCATGCTGGCCTTCATGGCGAGAGGATTTGAGTGTTGGAGTGAGGATGTCTTGCTGCAGTTATACAGGAACTTGATGAGGCCACACCTTGAGTATTGTGTGCTGTTTTGTGCCTGAGGAAGGACATTCTTGCTATTGAGGAAGTTCAGCAAAGGTTCACCAGACTGACTCCTGGGATGGCAGGACTGATGAATGAGGAAAGACTAGATCAACTGAGCTTGTACTTACTGGAATTTAGAAGAATGAATAGGGATCTCATAGAAACCTGATGGGACTGGACAGGCTAGATACAGGTAGTATGTTCGCAATATTGGGGAAGTCCAGAACTAGGGGTCACAGTCTAAGAATAAGGGGTAAGCCATTCAGGACTGACATGAGGAAGAATTTCTTCACGTTGAGAGTTGCGAACCTCTGGAATTCTCTCCCACAGGAAGTTCATTGCATATATTCAAGAGCGAGCAGGACGTGGCCCTAGAGGCTAAAAGGATCAAAGGGTATAGGGAGAAAGTGGGAATGGGATTCTGAAATTGTATGATCAGTCACGATCATATTGAATGGTAGTGCAGGCTCAAAGGGCCAAATGACCTACTCTATGTTTCTAAGATAGAATGTGATCTTGATAGATTTTGATCTTTTCACATCCAGCAAATCCTATATTCTTCACTATATCATTTACATCCAATAATTTCAAAAATAACTCAATCACATAGCCTCTGAGTGCTCACTTTTTAAAAATTGCTTAAGGGATATGCCACTATTTATTGCCTACCAGCAATAAAGAGGGCAACTAAGGGTCAACTACATTGCTGTGGGTCTGGAGCCACATGCAGGTCAGAATGTGTAAGGATGGCAGTTTTTCCAACCTAAAGAACATTAGCGAACCAGATAGTATCTACAATAATGGTTATAAATAAGCCTTTTATTCCATATTTTTCTCTTTATAGTGACTTCAAATTCCACCATCTATCATAGTCGAGATTACCACTGCATCAATTTGCTTTGCTTACATTAGCAGATGCAGAGTTTCAATTACTGAAGACTATTTTGTACAGGACCCTTGCAACCATGAAATTCCTGGGCCAAACAAAAATGAATACACAGTGCTTAACAAAAAGCCTTACAACAGGCAGCGAACCCCTTGTTTCTGTATAAACTGTGAATCCAGTTGCAGACTGCAGTCACGTGCATGCTCACATCCAAGGCAAATGGAGCTCAATTCTTTAATGCAGCAAGATGACCTCATCATAATTAATGAATAGAAAGGGACACTTAAGCAAAATGGCCTCAACTCAATAATGTACACAGAGAAAGGATTTGTTGCAATGGGACAGGGCGAGAGTGTGAGGCATTAACTAGAGAGCAGTAATTTTGAGACAGAAACTGAGAAGTAATCAAAGATCTGCATGAAGCAGGGGAAAGAGAAACTAGTGGAAGATTTATACTCCTTTGGGAGCTTCTGACAACCAGCTAAGGGAAAATAAGGAAAGATATTGTGAACCAAATGAAGCAACTGTGGATTTAGAGACTGTGAAAGCATAAGCTGGTGTTTAAAGGCAGGACAGACCTGAGAAAGGGAGTGAACACTGATAAGGAAGGGGTTTGGAGATCCAGGGACGGAAATGTGTTAACACATGATCCTGAAACCTTTAAACAAAAGAAATGACAAACTTAAAACCAATAAACTGATGAACGAGGCAAATTGCACCAACTACGCTTGTATATTTCATGATGTGGAGGTGCCGGTGTTGGATAGGGTGGGGAAAATGAGAAGTCACAGGGCACCAGGTTATAGTCCAACAGGTTTATTTGAAATCACAAGCTTTCTGAGTGCTGCTTCTTTATCAGGTGAATTCAGAGCACTCAGAAAGCTTGTGACTTCAAATAAACCTGTTGGACTATAAACTGGTGTCCTGTGACTTCTCACCTTATAGATTTCACTTTGGAACTTCAGTATGACCAAGATACACATTCCTATGTGTTACTGTTTTTTTCCCCAAATATCCAGCAAAGAAACAAAGAGGAGACAGGAAAGCAGACAAGACATATTGAATGGAACTGAGCCCAGAGATCCAGCGCTCACTGATTGAAGTCACAACCAGTGGTTAAACTATGTCATGATGCCATTCTGCTTTCATTTCAGGGATTTAACTAAATGTCAGAGGTCGTGTTTAATCTGTAATCTGGTACTGTCCTGGAGTTTATGAGACATCCACTCCATTCAGAATATTTGATGTCACCTCAAAGGTGTAGAAAGTCCTCTGAGCAGAGATTAAATGGACAATGGATTTAACTGTCAGTGAGTATCAGAGACAAAACCCAACAACTGAAGTCTCCAAGATAGGAAACCAGGTAGCTGCAGTGGGGGAAGCTATTTAAAGTAGACTGGAACTGATGTCTTGCATCCCTATTTCGATGTGATATTGGTCAGTACATTGCAATTTTCTTTTCTTATTATTCCTCATGTCCTAATTACGCACCCCCATCCTCAATAAATTGCAGCATTTACTATTTGAATTTATTCTTTCTCAACCAAACCAAATCTGTGAAAATCTTTACCTCCTCTCTTCTCTTGAGGCTTTGAAAGCAAAATTTGGCATTGCATGAATGTTGGTAGTACCCTGTATTCTAGGTCACCACCTGAGTATATCAGCAACAATTATAGGTAAGAGAACCAGTGCAGGCACAATGGGCCAAATGGCCTGCTTCTGCACTGTAACAATGCTGTGATTCTGTGTCCCACTTTGATTATTTCCTGGACACATGCCCTCCTTAGCTTTGAGAAAGGTCTACCATAATTTCATTGATACGTGAGAAAGCAACAAGGAAAATTCAAAAACTTCAATACCCAATTCAAACGTTACATGAGTACACAATAGGCATTCACCTTACCTGCATCATTGGCTGAATTATTATCATAATCCCATGCTTCCAGTATCAGGGAGTAGGATCTCTGAAAATCAGAAGGAGCATTTTATCAAAGAGCAGCCATGCCCTGAAAATAATTACTCAATAGTGTTACGACGTGGGGTAAACCCCTTTGCTATTTTAAACCTAACACACAGAGAAGCTCACCTCATGCCGTACTCAAGAGGCAAAGAACCCATCCTAGATCTTACTATTTAAAGTAAATATTAATAATTTTATTCTTTAAGCCAACAGAGAACATTAAAACAACAACTTTTTACAACTCCTTTCTCTTAAAACCATCTTTTACCTCCCACTCTACAATACTGGTCTGATTTTAAAAAACTCCGATTAAGATTTACAAAAATTAGCCATGCTTCAAAACCAGCCAGCTTTGTCAATTCTCCTCTGTACATTTTCCTCTGGGTTTTCCTGGGTCGTCTTTTCTTCGGTCTTTTGCTGCACAACATTTCTCATGGACAAATACCTTTCAGAGAGCTATTCGGCTAGTAGTCTATACTTGTTGATGCTCTTAGACAATAGATAACAGGTGCAGGAGTAGGCCATTCAGCCCTTTGAGCCAGCACCACCATTCATTATGATCATGGCTGATCATCCACAATCAGTATCCTGTTCCTGCCTTATCCCCATAACCTTGATTCACTATCTTTAAGAGCTCTATCCATCTCTTTCTTGAAAGTATGCAGAGACTTGGCTTCCACTGCCTTCTGTGGCAGAGCGTTCCATATATCCACTACTCTCTGGGTGAAGAAGTTTCTCCTCAACTCTGTTCTAAATGGCCTACCACTTATTTTTAAACTGTCCTCTGGTTCTGGACTCACCCATCAGTGGAAACATGCTTCCTGCCTCCAGAGTGTCCAATCCTTTAATAATCTTATACATCCCAATCAGATCCCCTCTCAGCCTTCTAAACTCAAGCGTATACAAGCCCAGTCGCTCCAGTCTTTCAACACATGATAGTCCCACCATTCCGGAAATTGACCTTGTGAACCTACGCTGCACTCCCTCAATAGCCAGAGTGTCCTTCTTCAAATTTGTAGGCCAAAACTGCACATAATACTCCAGGTGCGGTCTCATCAGGGTCCTGTACAGCTACAGAAGGACGTCTTTGCTCCTATACTCAATTTTGCCTGTTATGAAGGCCAGCATGCTGTTAGATTTCTTCACTGCCTGCTATACCTACATGCTTGCTTTCATTGACTGATGTACAAGAACATCTAGATCTCATTGTACTTCCCCTTTACCTAACTTGACTCCATTTAGATAGTAATCTGCCTTCCTGTTCTTGCCACCAAAGTGGATAACCATACATTTATCCACATTAAACTGCATCTGCCATGCATCCGTCCACTCACCTAGCCTGTCCAAGTGACCCTGTATTCTCATAACATCCTCTTCACATTTCACCCTGCCACCCAGCTTTGTGTCATCAGCAAATTTGCTAATATTACTTTTAATGACGTCATCTATATCATTTAATATATATTGTAAAAGCTGCAGTCCCAGCACTGAACCTTGTCTTACCCCACTGGTCACTGCCTAACATTCCAAAAGGGACCCGTTTATCACTACTCTTTGCTTCCTGTCAATTTTCAATCCAAGTCAGTACCTTGCTCCTAATACCATGTGCCCTAATTTTGCTCACTAATCTCTTATGTGGGACCTTATCAAAGGCTTTCTGAAAATCCAGGTACATTACATTCACTGGCTCTCCCTTGTCCATTTTCATAGTTACATCCTCAAAAAATTGCAAAAGATTAGTCAAGCACGATTTCCCCTTCGTAAATCCATGCTAACTCTGACCTATCCTGTTACTGCTATCCAAATGAGTCATAATTTTATAATTGACTCCAACATCTTTCCCACCACTGACATCAGGCTAACCAGTCTATAATTCCCTGTTTTCTCTCTCCCTCCCTTCTTGAAAAGTCGGATAACATTAGCCACCCTCCAATCTGCAGGAACTGATCTTGAATCGGTAGAACATTGGAAAATGATTACCAACGCGTCCACGATTTCTGGAGCTACCTCCTTAAGTACCCTGGGATGCAGACCAACAGGTTCCAGAAACTTATCAGCCTTCAGACCTAACAGTTTATCCAACATCATTTCTTGCCTAATATAAATTCCCTTCAGTTCATCCATTACCCCAGGTCCTTCAGCCACTATTACATCTGGAGATTGCGTCTGTCTTCCCCAGTGAAGACAGATCCAAAGTACCTATTCAATTCTTCTGCCATTTCCTTGTTCCCCATTATAGATTCGCTCATTTCTGTCTTCAAGGGCCCAATTTTTGTCTTAACCATTTTTTTTCTTTTCACATACCTAAAAAAGCTTTTACTATCCTCCTTTATATTTTTGGCCAATTTGCCTTCGTACCTCATGTTTTCTCCATGTATTGCCTTTTTAGTTATCCTCTGTTGCTCAGTAAAAGTTTCCCAGCCTCTGCTTCCTGCTCATCTTTGCTATGTTATGCTTTTTCACTTTTATTTTTTATACAGATCTTAACTTCCCTCATCAGTCACGGCCGCCCCTGCCTCCCCTTAGGATCTTTCTTCCTCTTTGGAATGAACTGATCTTGCACCTTCTGCATTTTATCCAGAAATACCTGCCATTGTGGTTCCACTGCCATCCCTGTTCAGGCATTGAACCATTGAACTTTGGCCAGCTCCTCCCTCATAGCTCCATAGTTCCCTTTGTTCAACTGCAATACTGACACTCCCGATTCTCCCTTCTCCCTCTCAAATTGCGATTAAAACTTATCATATTATGGTCACTACTTCCTAATGGCTCCTTTACTTCGAGGTCCCTGATCGAACCGGTTCATTGCACAACACCAGATCCAGAATTGCTTTCTCCCTGGTCGGCTCCAGTACAAGCTGTTCTAAGAATCCATCTCGGAGGCACTCCACAAACTCCCTTACTTGGGGTCCAGTACCATCCTGATTCTCCCAGTCAACCTGCATGTTGAAATCCCCATAACAACTGTAGTAATACCTTTGCAAAAGGCCAATTTCAACTCCTTACTCAACTTACACCCTACATCCAGACTACTGTTGGGGGCTTGTAGATAATTCCCATTAGGGTCTTTCTACCCTTAGAATTTCTCAGCTCTATCCATACTGACTCTAAATCTCCTGATTCTATGTCTCCCTTCACAAGGGACTGGATATCATTCCTCACCAACAGGGCCACCCCACCCCCTCTGCCAGTCAGTCTATCCCTGCGATAGCACGTATAGCCTTGAATATTCATTTCCCAGGCCTTGTCCAGTTGAAGCCACGTCTCCGTTATTCCCATAACATCTCACCTGCCAATTTCCAACTGAGCCTCAAGCTCATCCATCTTATTTCTTATGCTTCGTGCATTCATATACAATATTCTAAAATTGATACTCACCTCACCCTTCCTATCAATCCCTGTTTCACTTGACCATACTGTATGATCCCTCCTTGAGTTTTCTGCTCCATTGATTCTGTTGCCTTTCTTAACTTCTCTTAATCTCACTTTCCCTTTAACTTCCTTCTTAAATTTCCAGTTTGTCCCCTCCACCCCCACTACTTAGTTTAAACACCCCTGTGTTGGAGTGGCAAATCTACCTGCCAGAATGCTGGTCCCCCACCTATTAAGATGCAACCCTCTTGTATAATTTATCCTTACCGCTAAACATACCCCAGTGATCCAAGAATTTAAATCCTTGCTTCCTGTACCAGTGCCTCAGCCACACATTCAAGTCCATTATCTCCCTGTTCCTGCTATGTCCAGCCTGTGGAACTGGAAGCAAACCGGAGATAACCACCCTGGAAGTCAAGCTTTTCAGCCTTCTTCCGAATTCTCTGATGTCCCACTGTAGAATGTCCCTCCTCTTCTTTCCGGTGTCATTTATGCCGACATGCACCACCACCTCTGGCTCTTCACCTTCGCCCTTGAGGATTTCCTGCACTCTGTTGGTGATGTCCTGGACCCTGGCACCAGGAAGGCAACACACCATCCTCAAATCCTGCCTGTTGCTGCAGAAACCCTTTTCGGTCCCTCTCACTATGGAGTCCCCTATTACCATGGCTCTGCATGATGTCTGACTTCTCGGCTCTGCCTCCACGCCAATTTTTGATTGGACCTGTCCACCTCTCAGACTCGCAGTGTCGTCTGTCTTGACAGTTTCCAAGAGATTCAACCTGTTCACGAGAGGTATTTCCCCCGGGGTCTGTTGTACTTGAATCATCTCTTCCTTCCTCATCATCATCTCCCTTCTCTCTTCTGATATGCTCGGTGTGATGATCTTGCTGACGATCCTGTCCAGAAAACTCTTGTTCTCTTGGATAAACCTGAGGTCATCTAGTTCTTTCTTCAGTGCTGCAACATGCTCCTTCAGAAGCTGAATGTGTACACACTTTCCACAGCTATAGGAGCCAGAGACACCATCAGTGTCCCTGACCTCCCACATCATGCACACAGCACACTGAATCAGCTTGGCAGTCATGTCTTCACCCTCTTTAACTGTGGTGTAATCTCCTCACTCAGCCTCTTTGCCGAAGGCTCTCACTTTTCTCACCAGACACTTCCCTCAACCCCCTTTTTTGCTGCTAGTCTGTGCTGTTTGCTGTTCTCTTTGCTGATCTCTCCTAAATTACTTCAAAATATTTGATTTTAATACCTGAAAGCATTGGATCATTTCATTGGTTTGATGTCATCCCAAACAGTGAAATTCAAATTTGGTTGGATTTTTGCATCTGAGCTATAATTTAAACTGGGCTTTTGCCCGAAACGTCGATTTTACTGCTCCTCGAATGCTGCCTGAACTGCTGGGCTCTTCCAGCACCACTAATCCAGAATATAATTTAAACTGATTGGCCAAATTTGAATTTATTTTTTGTTCAATGGCAACACAACTCCAGCTATTCGTTTCAACCAAATGTTACATTTTTACCTTGTCCACGACACTTTGTGCTTTCAGTCAGTCCTTGCTAGCATCCTCTCTCTCTTAAAGGTTCAATACACACCTATACCTTGATAACAATTGGTTAGTCAATGAATTCCATTGGCACCGGCTCGAATGTGGCAAAAAAGACTCCTGTGGATGATAACCCCAACTTGCCTTCCCCCTCAACTGATGGATCAGTGTTCCTCCCTATTGATCATCATTTGGGAGAGGGTCAAGGGCACAAATTGTACCCTGGATGGGGGACTTCACTGACATTCACTAAGAATGGCTCACCAGCAGAACTACTGATCAGGCTGATCTAGTCCTAAAAGACATAACTGCCACACTGGTTCTGCAAAAGGTAAAAATGGGTCCAACTAAAAAAGTAAAACTCTCATCCTCACTGACCTGGCTGATGGTGTTGCATCTGTTTATGACAATATTGATAGGAGTGGCTAGTGAACAATTCACCTGAAGATGAAGTTCTATCTTCTCACAGAGGATACCCTCTAACATCTGCGTAGCACTAACACTCTGCTAAGTGGGATAAATTTTAGACATGTATGTAGCATCTCAAAAATGGGCAACAGTGAGACATTTAACACATCAATAGCAGAATTGTGTTCAGCCACAACCCTTAATTTCATGGCCTGGTGCATCACCCTTCTATTGTTATGATCAACACTGGTTCATTGAAAAGTCCAGGTGGCCATCTCAGCAGCAACACCACATTTAGCTAAAAATGAGATGTCAACTTGGTGAAGCTATAACACATATTACTGGAGTGCCAAACAGTGAAGCATAATGACATAGCTGAGTGATCAGACAACCAACAAATCAGATCAATCCCATCCTCAACGATAGGGAGCCCAGCACATCAGTGAAAAAGATAAGGCTGAAACATTTGCAACAATATTCATCTAAAAATACTGAGTGGGTAACACAACTCAGCATCCTCTAGCATCATAAATGCCAAGCTTCTGCTGATTTCCTTCACCCCATGTGATATCGAAAAATGGCTGAAGGCATTAAATACTGAAAGGACTATGGGCCTGGTCAATATTCCAGTCACAAAATTGAAGACTTGTGCCTCAGAACTAGTCATGGATATAGCCAAGCTGTTCCAGGACAGCTATAATACTGCTATCTATTTGATGATTTGAAAATAGCTCAGGTATGTCCTGTACACAAAAAAGTAAGAAAATCTAGCCCAGCTAAATACTGCCCAATTACTCCACCCTCAAAGTGATGGAAGGAGTCATCAACAGTGCTACCAAGTGTTACTTATATTTTAACACTGACATGGTGAGCAAATTGTAGACCCTTCCCAAGCTGGAACGCTCACTCATAAAAGGAAAGGATTTTGAATATCTCTCAAACTCTAGTTCATTAGAACAGTAGTGCCTGACTATTTGCAGATAAGTCTTTGCATGCAGTGCCCATTGTTTCCTATTCATTTTTGGGATATGGGTGTCACTGGCTGAACCAGCATTTATTCCCTAAACTTAATTGCCCAGAGGTTAAGTCAGACCTAGCCACATATCTGTGGGACTGGAGTTACATACAGGCCAGACCAAATAAGTATGACAGATTTGTTTTCCTGAAGGAGATTATTGAACCAGATGAGTTTTTTTACACAGAAATCAGCAGACTTCTTCTTCTATGTCTTTATTCAATTCAAATGTAATCATTGGCCATGGTGGAATTTGAACCCCTATCCCAAGAATATTAACCTTGGCCTCTGAATGACTAGTTCAGTACCATTACCCCTATACCACCACTTCCCCTCCCATGGACAAACAGATCTGAATTTACAACTTGGTTGCTTCATGAGAATTTTATGAAGCACCTTACAATCACTGAATAACTTCTTTCACACACTCCATTACTGAAGGGGCATTTTGCCACTGTGCTCATTACCAGATGCATATTTTCACAAATATCTCTCAATTCATCATTGGCAAATTCCAACTCATTGTCAGTGAGGAATTTAGCCTGAAGTGTTTCCATTGTAATAAAGTTAGAGCCGAAGTTTAGAATGCTGCAAGTTGCAAGGGATGTCTCTGGGGCTCAGAGTTCATAAGAGAGAGTCTGAAAAGGGAACGCAAAAGGACAACGCCACTGATCAAATTGTAGTTTTAACTGCAACTAAGGGACCAGAGTTAGACTCTGTTCTGAGCACAGGGAGGGGAAAAAGTGAGGACTGTAGATGTTGGAGATCAGAGTCAAAAAGTGTCGTGCTGGAAAAGCACAGCTGGTCAGGCATCATCTGAGGAGCAGGAGAATCGACGGTTCGAGCATAAGCTCTTCATCAGAAATGTTCTTCCTGATGAAGAGTTTATGCTCAAACTGTCGACTCTCCTGCTCCTCAGATGCTGCCTGACCAGCTGTGCTTTTCCAGCACCACACCTTTTGACTGTGAGTACAGATAGTGAGAGATATAAAGCAAGTTTGTCAAAAGAGAAGATAACCCCTTTTTCTTCATATATGCAGCTAAGCCCCTAACTATATGAAGGAGCTTCCTTTTGCTGGAGAATGATCTTGTTTTCTTCTGGAGATTTTACTAAAAGCAAACCTATTAGTAAATGGAATTAGTTCCATTGCACAACTGCAATGCGACGCCTTACTTGAAACAGTGGCAGTGAGAATAGTTAAGAAATGATCCATGCACACAATGGATTACTCCTGGGTAATGAGTGAAGGTTATAAACCCTACAGGATATTATAGAATTCTAAGTTATAAACTTGCCACTGGCAAAAGATAATTTGTTGCAACAATGAATTATTTTTCATGTTAATTACACAAAATTCCAAAGTGCTTCTTCTAACCTTAGTTTATCAGTCAGGTAAGTTGGGGACTTTGAATAGCTTCACATTGGTGGCGGCTCCGGGAATAGCTTGATTTCCAGTGCACCACCTCAGTGGGTTGTGAAATTATGAAATGTCTCCTTAAGTATTTGCTGTTCATTTACCATTTTCCCTTCTTACCTGGTCCCAGGCAACAAACAGTCATTAAAAATGGGAGCAATATCTTACCGGCCACGCAAAACGAAAGGGGACTCTGATGCTGCCGGCATTTTCATCACTGTTTTTGCTTTTGAAAGAAAATGAATTGCCACCTAAAATGGAGCTGGAACCTGTTCCCAGGATGCAAGGTCCCCCAGGAAGCACCCAGACTTGGTAATGCTTGAGGCAGACATGAAAACGTGTGTCACATTCATCTTGTGTGCAGCGGGAATGGGGAGTTTCCCGCTCACCATCACAACAGATGCCACTGTGAAGCTCGCCATTGTGATTCTGCATCAATATAATTTGAAGCTCAAAAGTCCCAGCTGCATGAGGAATCTGCAAAAGAGAATAAAATTGTATTAGGAGGGGCAACCAGGATTGTCCAATAGGGAACTGGCCTTTGAATCAAATTTATAGAAGATGGAAGACAGTGGTCATTCAGAGAAGAACACATGGATTACTAGACAAACTGAAGCCTCTTCAGGCTGTTCAGCTATTTCTCTAGCACCTACCCAATTTGTGTACATATTCCTGACTTAACAAATATCTATCACCTTCAGTTTTGACATTTCAATTGATCTTGATTTTCAATAGCCTTCTGGTGGGTCAGAATTCCAGATTTTCAACAGACCTTCATGTGAAGAAATCCTTCCTGACTTCACACCCAAATAGACTTGACGTTGATTTTAGACCTCACTTCATTGTTCTGGACTCCCCCACCACAGGAAACTGTCCTCAATAGCTCATTTCAATCACTCTTTTAAAGCTACCTTGTACATCCAGTTTGCAAAACATTACTCTTTTATCCCTTGCTACAATTGCTAACTTTGAATGGACCTCTCCAGTGCAAGGGATACAGCAACCCAAAAAGGTAGCTCACCACCACCTTCTCATGGGAAGTTTGGGATTGGCATTAAATGCTGGCCCAACTGGCGAGACCCACATTCCAGGAAAGAATTTAAAAAATGAAAATGGTTGAGTTGTCATTTTTCTGAATTATTGTCTTTTTCATGTTTGGTCTCCCTTGGTCAATGTTGAGAGTGCGGTGCTGGGAAAGCACAGCAGGTCAGGCAGCATTCAAGGAGCAGGAGAATCAACGTTTCAGACATAAGCACTTCATCAGGAATGAAGCTTGTAGGCTGTGGGGGGGGGGGGGCAGGGCTGAGAGATAA
>NC_057760.1:4353963-4389862 GCF_004010195.1 Chiloscyllium plagiosum
TACCCCTCCCTCCCATTTGTCTCTCAGCACCCCCCCTCCCCCAGCCCACAAGCTTCATTCCTGATGAAGGGTTTATGCCCAAAATTTCGATTTTCCTGCTCTTCAGATGCTGCCTGACCAGCTGTGCCTTTCTAGCACCACACTCTCGACTCTGATCTCCAGCATCTGCAGTCCTCACTTTTTCCTCTCTTGGTCAATACCTGAAACTGTGGTCCCTAACCTGCTTGCACCACACTCCTGGCTTTCTACAATGTCACTTCCATATACTATATTAAAAAATTGTTGATGGGAATGCCTTCTTTGGCCATCGGGATATTGAGGCCAATTCTGGTAGATTCCACGTTACTCAAGGAGGGCTGCTATGGTATCATTCTGGTGAATGGGTTCTGCGCCCCTCCCAATGGACTTATGAGGTACTGTATCCAGAATGAAACCCATCTGTGGGGTCCGGCACAGCTCTGGGCAGCTGATTAGCAATCATGAGCTTTTCACTTTGAGTCCTTGAGATAAAGGCCAACATTCCATGATTTTTTCATGACCTCATGTTGCCATCTCTTTATGAAATTATTTCTAGATGTTTCACCACATCACATTCTAATGTTAATTGCCCCAACACCAGTCTAACAACTTTTATTCTATCATCAATAGTTACACCATTAATATATGGAAATGTTCAAAGTAAATATAAGAACATACACAGTTGTGTTGTTGCTGACCAGAGAGTTCAGGAGATTAATCTTTAATTTCTAGAGATGACAGGATAACCCCTGATACTTGGCAATGTCTCAGCTGTCCACTAAGTGTTAGCAAATTCTGTACTTAGATCCCTAAATCTTCCTGGTTCAGTTCTGAGCATCTCCCCATTTAGAAAGTGTTTGAAACCGAAGTGGATGGCCTCACACTTTTGCACACTGAACACTATTTGCCACAATATTGACCATTGATCGATCAATGCACTTTTATAACTTTCTGCTTTCATCTGATTCATTTACTTTGTCACCTAACTTACTATCAACAGCACATTTATAATCTCCCATCAGCCCCCAGCTATCCACTATATTCCTTATTCCATTTCCCTGTACAATGTTCAGTTGTCTTTGAGGCTTCAACTCATTACCATATGGATTGCCAGGATGTTTCAGGGACCTATGAAGAGTCAGTCCCATCACTGTGGGTCTAGTCATGTGAAGGCCTGACCAGGTAAAGATATTAGTGAACAAGGTGGATTTTTTGTCAACAATTGAGTAGTTTCATGGTTTCCATCCCTTTTTATTCCAATTTATTGAATATAATTAATTTAATTTCCTTACCAAGTGACTGGGAACCTATGCTTTGGGATCATAACTCCAACCCTCTAGATTAATGGTCCAGTGACAGCTGCTGTCCCACTATTTAAACATTTTGGTTGGAAGAGCTATACCATTCCATGGGTCATCAGTGTTAAGCACTCAACAACTCATCTTAACAGACTATGATCCTTCACTAAGTTCTCTTCCCCACACCTCTCCCATCACAAGGATTCTTGTTGGTATTGATGGTCCAGCTCACAATGACCCACTGGTGACATATTCACCCTTCTCATGAGTGCAGAAAGTGCTCTCAAAGGGAATGTGTGTTCCATATTAACACTGTAAGAAATAGGAATAGGAATAGGAACAGGCTGTTCACCCCCTCAAGCCTGCTCTGCCATGGTTGTTTCATAAGTTATATCCAGTGGACAGACACCTAATGCCAAACTGCAGCAGAGGCAGTTGCTGGGTCCTGCTGTTCGCAGGAAGTCTTGATTTTCTGGATCTATAGTAGCTGAATGCAGAATGACCAATGGGGAGTCAGGGTGGAGAATGATGTGGAGGTGCTGGTGTTGGACTGGGGTGGACAAAATTAAAAATCACACAACACCAGGTTATAGTCCAATAGGTTTATTTGGAAGTACATGCTTTTGAAGTACTGCTCCTTCATCAGGTAGCTAGTGGGGGTAGGATCATTGGACAAGGAATTTATAGTAAAAGATCAAAGTGCCATACAACTAATGCAATGTATTGAACAAACTTAGATTGTGGTTCAGTCTTTAATCACTTAGAATAGGATTGCAGATTTCAATTCATTAATATGCAAATCCCTAAACTACTTTCAAGTCACGTTCGGGGATAACAAGGTTTTAGAAAAAAACTATAAATTCTGTGTCTTACAACTGTGTCCTCCGCAACCACCTGATGAAGGAGCGGCGCTCTGAAAGCTAGCGCTTCCAAATAAGCCTGTTGGACTATAACCTGGTGTTGTGTGATTTTTAACTTAGAAAAAAAGGGTGACATCTCAGCTCAGCTCATTAAAGGTGTGAGGTTAGAGTCTGTCTGCATCCCAATCTTGAGTCAGACTATTCTATTACCAAAGTAGGAATTTATAAAATGTCACATATAATGCCTCCCTACAGATTGTGTGCTTTTTGAACAAGATAGAATGTATCTGCAAATACACATTCACCCCATGGACGCGCGCGCGCGCCCGCGTGTATGTATGTGCATCGTGTGCGGAACTGTGAAGGAAAGAGAGTGTGTTTGTGTGTGTGTGCGTGTGTGGGAGCGGCAATCATATATACACACATACAAGCATACAGAAACCCCGAGCTGTAACTAATTCCCGTAGGACATTCTTTCCCTAGCAATTACATTAATGACCGCAGGACAGTGCTCTTCGGGGTACGTGTGTACATTTGAAGAGAGCCCATAGTGATCCCACTCCTTTTAGCTTTGCAGGTCCCACTGTTCCTGCTTTTGTCTTTCTGCATCAAATTACATTAACAACCGGCAACTCAATTCTCAATCCTGCGGCACAAACTATATCTCTTTGTGCAGGTCAGTCTGCGGGGTCACTGTTAAATAGTAAAAGGTTTTCTGGATTCAAAATTGTACTGTCAAAATAATCTTTGACAACTATTAGCTCCCTCAACAACAACATCAGAAACTGCACAGACTCAGGTTCCCAATTACAGTAAATCTAGCAACAAGACCGATATCCAACAAGGATCCATAAATTTTCAATTGAAATATTTCATTGCAGTAATCAAATATGAGTGTGAGACACCGATGCAGCTCCAGAGACTGGAGTTTTGGTTCACTGTAAGTGACATGCAGAAGCACGCACCTCGGGCTTGGGGATCAGAATGAACATCACGATGACTGTCAGGTTTTTTAATCCACTCAGACACATCTCCTTGTCTCCGGTTCCTGGGCAAATCTCTCCTCCGGTTTTGTTTGGGACCAGCTGCAGTTCCTCAGCCGAAGCTCAGTCCCTACATCCCGGGGGAATGGGAAGATCCCAGCCCCCTACTGAAAACCTCTGCATTTCTGGCCAATTGAAATGGGAGATGTCGAGGTAGAGAACCAATGACGGAGCAGTGACCGCCCGCCCAGAATGAGATTGAAGTTATCCGCCGGAGTCTCATTTTGATTGCTCCAGAATTCACAGAATCGTAGAATGGTCACGGTGCAGGAGGTAGCCATTCACTCCATCGTGCACAGGGAAACGGTGACACAACACAAAGACAGCAATTCAGAGAAGCAGCAAAGAGAGTAGTTTACTTTCCAACGGAGAACAGAACAAAAACTGTTCAATTCGACTGCAACCTGGTGTAAATTGTACACAATTTTTGTTGGTTCGCTTAAGATATAGAGTTGAAACTGACTGGAAAGTTTGCTAGAAATACTTTTATGTCTATTCCAAGAGATGATAGCTATACTTGCTGGCCATTCACATATAGTATTTAATTTATCTTCTATACTTCTGATTTTTCTCCTTCCCAATTCATACTTTAGTTCCCTGTCTCTTCTTGCTTCCTTTTCAACCTCTATCTCCTTCCTCTCCCCTTCTTGCCCTTCACCATCTCTGTGAATCTGTCTCTCCCTCAACCCTCTGCACCATTCTGCTATTGGAAAAATAACAAATATCAATAGAATAGAATCCCTACAGTGTGGAAGCAGGCCAATCAATCCAAAAAGTCCTCACCAACTCTCCAAAGAGCATCCCACCCAGACTCCAAGATGCTTTCTCACAAAGTGAAGAAAAATCGATTATTTCTTAACATTGTAATAGCACTGATCTGTGTAAAGAAGAAAAGATGATTACAAAAGAGGTAATGTGCACTTAAGCTTTTAAAGTGTTCAAAAAATAGTTTACTCTTCTGTTTCAACATGAAAGCTAAAAATGTTATTTAGCTGATGATTTTCTTTTGGGTTACTTAAGAAAATTAAAGTTGGAAATTTCTGCCGCTTCATTCATAGTGACATTTGCCTCGCACCAACCAGTAAGTTTCTGGCTTTTTTTCCAATTTAAGTAAAGCCAAGCCTTGTAATGAAGATCTGGCTTGGTTCCACAAATCAGTAAGTGAAAGGATAGCTGGGCTCTGTCCATTAGTGGATTCTAGACAGTGTTCTCTCCTTTTTTGATTGTAATCTCTTTTTGCAGTCTCTTTATCTCCCAGTCTGACTGCCATTTGAATGCTTTTACGATGTGTTGATAAATGCTTCTTATTACACACTTGTTTCTATCAGGTGAACATAACAACTGCATTCTCATTTTCTGTATCCATGGTCTCTAATGTTAGACACAGAATGGGTTTGAATTTTGGCTATTTGCATCTCCCTGTTATTGAATGCTTTTTCCTCACATCCAATTATGGTGAATTTCCTTCTATTGTCACTATATCCATGTGATCATCATGGTATTCGTTTATATTAGTGTTTGGATAAAGCAGCTGTTAGATCCACAGGAGAGGTACATTGTGATTTTAATTCAAACCAAAGGAGTGTTCCAAAAGATAATATACATTTCCAGCACTGGGCAGTTTCATTTGAAGTTGGCAGACACGGGGGAAGTCCAAATGTTCCTCACTGTCCCCACTGTTCCCTCTAACCTCTGGTTGTTGTGTTATTTACACAGCTCCACTCCTTTATGAATGCTGTACAGCTGTGCATGAGTACTTCTGAAAGGAAAGGTTGCATGTCTGTGGCCACCAGTGCAGCTCCAAGTTAAAATTACTCTTGCATCTTTACCTCTCCTATTCTCTCTCCTCCTCTCACCACTCTCCTGCATCCCCACTCTTGGAGAGTATTGTTGCAAGGAGCAAGGGTTGGTAATCATCTAAAGGGTTTTAGGTTTGATTCCCTGATTTGCATTCACTGAAAATGGTCCCACTTCCACCTAGAATCGACATTTCAGGCATAAGCCCTTCATCAGGAATGTCTAATGAAGGGCATTTGCCCAAAATGTCAATCTCCTGTTCCTCAGATGCTGCCTGACCTGCTGTGCTTTTCCATCGCCAAACTTTTCGATTCTGATCTCCAGCATCTGCAATCCTCACTTTCTCCTGTATTGGATACCAGCCCAATAACACTTGAATTTAAAATTTTCATTCATGTATTGTCATCCCCGCATGACCTCAATTCACCCTATCTCTGTATGACCCCCCATATCTCTAGAGGGCATAGGTTCAGAGTGGGAGGGAGCCTAAGGGGCAACTTTTCACACAGAGGGTGGTCCATGTATGGAATAAGCTGCCAGAGGAAGTTTATTTTTAATTTATTCATTCACAGGATGAGGGCATCACTGGCTAGGCAGCATTTATTGGCCATCCATAATTGCTCAGAGGGCAGGTAAGAGTCAATCATGGGATGTACATTTGCTTGCTGAGCTGGAAGGTTTGTTTTCAAGGTTCAGCCACATCACTGTGGGTCTGGAGTCACATGTAGGCCAGACCAGATAAGGATGGCAGCTTCCTTCCCTGAAGGATGTTAGTGAACCTAGGTGGGTTTTTCCAACAATCGACAATGGATTAATGATCATCATTAGACTCTTAATTCCAAATTTTTATTGAATTCAAATTTCACTGTCTGGTATGACGGGATTTGAACCCTGGTCCCCACAACATTATGGGTTTCTGGATTAACAGGCAATGTGAGAACTGCAGATGCTGGAAATCAGAGTCTAGATTAGAGTGGTGCTGGAAAAGCACAACAGGTCAGGCAGCATCCGAGGAGCAAGAAAATCGATGTTTCCGGCAAAATCCCTTCATCAGGAATGAAGGCAGGGAGCCTCCAGGGTGGAGAGATAAATGGGAGTGGGGTGGGGCTGGGGAGAAGGTAACAAGGAGTATAATAGGTGGATGGGGGTGGAGATGAAGGTGATAGGTCAGAGGAGGGTGGGAGAAGGTAGTTGGATTAACAGTCCAACAATAATGCCACTATGCAATCACCTCCTATTTGAAAGGCATCTGGATGGGTGTATGGATAGGAAGGGTTTAGAGGGATATGGGCCAAGTGCTGGCAAATGGGACTAGATTGGGTTAAGATATCTAGTTGGCATGGATGAGTTAGACCGAAGGGTCTGTTTCTGTGCTGTACATCTCGATGACTCTATGACACTATAGCATCTACAATTCTCCCTATCTATGTAACCTCCTCCAGCCTCTACACTTCTCGATTCTGGTTGCCTTTCTATTGGAAGGAAGTTGTTAAATTTGAGAGGGTGCAGAAAACATTTAGAAGGATGTTGCTGGGGTCGGAGGGTTTGAGATATGGTAAAAGCTGAATAGCCTGGGGCTCTATTTTTCCCTTGAGGTTCAGAGGCTGAGGGGTGACTTTATAGACATTTATAAAATCATGAGGGTCATGGATAGGGTGAAATACCAAGATATTTTTCCTACGGTGGGTGAGTCCAAAACTAGAGGGCATATGTTTAAGGCGAGAGGAGAAAGATTTAAAGGAGCCTGAAGGGTAACTTTTTCACACAGAGGGTAGTGCGTGTATGGAATGACCTGCCAGAGGAAGTCGTGGAGATGGGTAAAATTATAACATTCAAAAGGCATCTCGATGGTTATATAACTAAACTAGGAAGTCATGATTTGGAGATGCCGGTGTTGGACTGGGGTGTACAAAGTTAAAAATCACACAACGTGTGCTTCCAATTAAACCTGTTGGACTATAACCTGGTGTTGTGTGATTTTTAACTTTAAACTAGGAACGGTTGAGAGAGATATGTGCCAAATGCTGTCAAATGGGACTAGATCAGATTAGGATGTCCGGTTGGCATGGACAAGTTGGACCGAAGGGTCTGTTTCCATGCTGAAGGTTTCTATGGCTCTATGAGTTGTAACTCCTCCTTATCGCGGTAACCTCTTCCAGCCCCTTACAACCTTCCCTTTCATTGTAACGTGCTGTAGCTTCTCCAACCTTTCCAAGATCTCTGCTCTCCCTTAATTCAGCCTATTAATCTATCCACCATTGGCATGGGGCTGTAAGGTCTGTAATTCATTTCCTAACCTCTTTCAGCTTCCCTCTTTCCCTATTTAAAGCGCAGTTTCACCAGTTCTGGGGTGTGCAGTTGAGGGAGCTCCATCTGCTGGTGGAAAGACTATTCAATGGTGATGTTAAAATCAGGAACACATCATGCAAAGTAAGTTTCCCATGTTGTGTTGATTCGACAAAACTATAGAAAACTAAACCCTCTAAAGATGAACTACAACTTCCCATTCCCAGAAAATCTCCCTAAATATCCTTCATCCTCCTCGAATCCTGGAACTACCTCACTAAGTGTATTGTGGGTCTACCTGCACCTCACAAACTGCAGTAGTTCAAAAAGGCAGCACACCACCACCTCAGGGGTAATTCAGGAAGGGCAATAATGATGCCTACATTATATGAATGAATTTTAAAAAAAGACAAATGTGGGAACATTACAAGCAGAGATATTAGGATGGCTGGAACAACACATCCATCCTCGGACAAGCCAAACAAGAGACACGCACGAGAATTCCTAGAAGCATGGCATTTCAACCAGAACTCTAACAACAAACACATTGACTTAGATTCCATTTACCACCCTCTGAGAAAAAGAACAGTAAAAGACATCACTACAAGACATCACCAACCCAAGGAAACCTAAACACATAAATAGAAAGCGGGTCACTAATACCAGTGCTTCACCGGAGACTCACTGATGATGTTATCTAGTATGGTGACAAAATGTCTGAAAACAAACCTTCCAGCGCAGTGAGCAAACTTACATCCAGAACCTCAACCTGAGCTACAAATCTTCTCAAAACTCATTAAATGGCAGAGAAGTTAAATAAATACTTTGGACTCAGTCTTGCATTTCTTTGGCGAAGAGTTTTTTGGAGGGATTCTGGTCATAAGGCCCAGCAATATTTCTACCTGTATCTTACTAAGCAGTCCTCATAAACTACATACTCTACCTTATGGTATTCCTCATGTCTGATTCTAGGCCGAACTTAGTACATACAGAATAGCTCATCACTCAGCTGATAGATCCCAAAAGACTGACATCTCTTGAACCTGCACCATCTTGCACCAGGACTTGAAATAACTCCACATAGGCTGGTAACCTGTCACCAAGTCACTCTTTATTTACAAGTGGAGAGTCCTTTACACTGATTCAGTTCCCTTAGAGCCAGTTCTGAGTGAACAGAATGTCTAACACTCCCGTTATTATCTGTCAGCCAGGGCTCCCTGATTGGGCCAGATCAATTGACTGAGCACAGCCAACATTGATTTAGTAAGTCAAAACTTATGTTTTTCAAACCTGATAGAGTTTTAAGGATGCTATTGGCACAGTGGGTGTGGTGTTTTGGATTTTCTGAATGCTTTTTATAAAGAACCACAGATGAGGTTAGTAAAGAAAATGAAAATGCATGGGGCTGGAGCATGGATTAAGGATTGATTAACAGGTGAAAAATGAAGAGTAGACATATTACAACAGAATTTTAATCAGATGGGCAAATGGGCTGAGGAATGGCAGATGGAGTTTAATTTAGGTAAATGTGAGATGTTGCATTTTGGAAAAGCAAATCAGTGCAAGATTTATGCACTGCATGGTAAAGTCCTGGGGAGTGTTGCTGAACAAAGAGGCCTTGGAGTGTAGGTTCAAAGCTGCTCGAAAGTAGAGTCACAGATAGATAGGATAGTTGAGGAAGGCATTTGGTATGCTTTCCTTTATTGTCAGAGTATTGAGTACAGGAGTTGGGAGGTCATTTTGTGGTTGTACAGGACATTGGTTAGGCCACTTTTGGAATATTTCATGCAATTCTGGTCTCCTTCCTATTGGAAGGATGTTGTGAAACTTGAAAGGGTTTAGGAAAGATTTACAAGGATGTTGCCAGGGTTGGAGGGTTTGAGCTACAGGGAGAGGCTGGGGCTGTTTCCTCGGTGGCTGAAGGGTGACCTTATAGAGGTTTTTAAAATCATGAGGGGCATGGATAAGATAAATAGACAAAGTCTTTTCCCTGTGGTGGGGGAGTCCAGGTTTTGGGTGAGAGGGGAAAGATATAAAAGAGACCTTAGGGGCAGCTTTTTCACGCAGAGGGTGGTATGTGTATGGAATGAGCTGCCAGAAGAAGTGATGGAGGCTGGTACAATTGCAACACTTAAACAGCATCTGGTTAGGTTTGGAGGGATATAGACCAGGTGCTGGCAAGTGGGAGTAGATTAGGTTTGGATATCTGGTCGGCATGGATGAGTTGGGCTGAAGAGTCTGTTTCCATTCTGTATGTCTCCTATGACTCTAAATGGGAGTAGACTAGGTTAGGATATCTGGGCAGCATGGAAGAGTTGGACCAAAGGGTCTGTTTCTGTGCTGTATATCTCTTTGACTCTAAATGGGTTATTCTCAGGTTGTCAGGCTGTGACCAGTGTGGTACCACAAAGATTAGTGATTGGGCCCCAGCTAATCTTAACTATATAGGATCCCTACAGTGTGAAAACAGGCCTTTTGGCCCAACCAGTCCACACCGACCCTCTGAAGAGTAACCCACCCAGATCCATTCCCCAACATTTACCCCTGATTAATGCACCTAATCTACAAACCCTGAATACCGTGGGCAATTTAGCATGGCCAATTCACCTGACCTGCACATCTTTGGACTGTGGGAGGAAACCAGAACACCTGGAGGAAACCCGCGCAGACACGGGGAGAATGTGCAAACTCCACACAGACAGTTACCCAAGGCTGGAATTGAACCCAGGTCCCTGGTGCTGTGTGACTGCAGTGCTAACCACTGAACCACCATGCTGCCTCACCTTATATCAATGATGGATGTGCAGACCAATTGCAATATTTCCATGTTCGCAAATGTGGCAAAACTTGATAGGACTATGTGTTTTGAAGAGAATGCAAAGAAGGTTCAAGGGGATTAAGACTGGTTGAGTGAGAAGGAGCATAGAAGATCGAATCTAATGTAAACAAATGTGAGGTTTCCCACTCTAATAAGAGGAAAGGAGGTGCAGGGTATTTCTTAAATAGTGAAAGCTTGGGAAATGTTGATGTCTGTTTATAAATTACTGAGAGCTAACATTCAGGTGCAGCAAGCAATTAAAGAAATCTTGTTTCAGTTGTACAGAACATTTGCAACTACAGCATTGGGTGCACTTCTGGTCCCCTGGCCGAAAGGAGACTATATCTGCCATAGATGGAGAGCAGTGGAAGTTCACCAAACTGATTCCTAGGATGGGGGCCTGTCATGCAATTCTACCTAACATGGTCAGACCGTATTTACAACATCGTGAGCAGTTTCAGAGCCTGTTTCTAAGGAAGAATGTACTAACCTTGGACAAGATCCTGAGGAGGTTTACAAGAATGATCCCAGGAATGAAGGGCTTGTCAAATGAGGAACAGTTGAGGATTCTGGGTCTGTACTCAATGTAATTTAGAAATATGAAGGGAATATGATTGAAACTTACAGAATACTGAGAGGCCTGGATAGAGTGGATGTGGAGAAGATGTTTCCATTGGTAGGAGGAGAGACTGACACCTGAGAATAACCCATTTAGAGTCAAAGAGACTGACGAAAAAAAATAAAAAAAAGAAGTTGCATGAAGACACTATTCAAAAGGGCCACAACACACTGTAGTACACCAGAACTGCAAAAAGAGGAAGAAGAACACCTCTACAATGTATTCGCCAAAAACGGATACCCGCGCAATTTCATCAACAGATGCCTAAGGGAAAGACAACGGAACGAGGACATGCCGCAACTCAAAGGACTAGCCATACTAACATACATCAAGAGCATTTCCGAACTGACAGCCAGACTACTGCGACCACTAGGACTCATAACAGCACACAAACCAACAGCCACTCTCAGACAACAACTCACCAGAATGAAGGACCTGATACCCAGCATGAGCAAAACCAATGTAGTGTACAAAATCCCATGCCACATCGACCTGGACCCAATATACCGGCCACTGCAGTGGACAGCTGGAACTGACAACCGGAAGCGGCAGATTCAAACCACTACAAATACCGGAGGAAACATCACAGAAGCGCTTCACAGGAGGCTCCCAAACACTGAGGATGTCACCTAGACAGGGGATGAAACGTCTGCAACAAAAATTCCCAGTTCGGAGAACAGAACCACAACAACGAGCACCCGAGCTACAAATCTTCTCACAAACTGACACCTAAGGCACAGCCTCGGAGTGAAGGAACAACTCTTTAGAACTGAGATAAGGAAGAATTTCTTCAACCAGAGTATAGTGAATCTATGGAATTCATTGCCATAGAAACCTGTAGAGGCCAAGTTCTAGAGTGTATATAATTCAGAAATTGATAAGCTTTTGATTAGTAAGGGGATCAAGGGTTACAGGGAGAAAGCTGAAGAATGGGATTGAGAAACTTACCAGCCTTGATCGAATGGTGGAGCAGATTTTCTGGGCCTAATAGCCTACTCCTGTTCCTGTATCTAATAGTCTTATAATGTTCCCATGAGAAAAGTTTGGGGAGATGAACCTGGATTCTCTCAAGTTTAGATAATTGAGAGGTGATCTCATAGAAACTTGTAAAATTTTTAAAGCGATAAACAAAGTAGATGCAGAAAGAATGCTTCCCCTGAATGGGGCATCTAGAACCAAGAGGCACTATCGCAGAAGAAAAGGAAAGTCATTGAAAACCTAAATGAAGAGGACTTCCTCACTCAGGGGTGGTGAATCTTTGAAACTCACTACTCCAAAGGGCCGTGAAAGCTCAGTGATTGAGTAAGCTTGAGAGAGAGATTAATAGATCTGGTTACTAATTACATCATGGGATCTGGGAAAAATGTGGAAATGTGGCATGGAAATCAATGATCAACCATGATCTAGAATGGTGGGGCAACTTGAGGGGCTGAATGGCCTATTCCTGCTGTTCTTATTTTCTAAGGCACAGTCACCAATAGTGCAATTAAGGTCAGAGATGCACATGTTATGAAGGTATAGGTGTGTACTGTACCTTTAAGAGAGTGTGAAAGTTGGCATGGACCTAGAAAGTCACAGAGTGTGCTGAAAAATTTTAAAATGTAACATTTAGCTTTGAAACAAATAGCTGAGCTGTGTTGCTATGCTACACAACAAATTTGAATTTGGCCAATCAGTTCAAATTATGCCCCAAGATACCAAAATCCAATTGAATTTGAATTTTACTGTTTTGATGACATCAAACCAATGAGACAGTCTGATATTTTGGGGTATAAAAAAATCAGGCACTTGAACCATGAGCCTGAGTGGCAAAGAGCACCAACAAACAGATGGCCCACAGAGATCCTCTCTGAAAGGTACCTTTTCCTTTGAAAACCGAAGACAACCCAGGAAAATCTACAGAGGAAAATACAGAGGAGAATTGACAGCTGACTGGTTTTGAAATTTGATTTTTTGTAAAACTTAAATGGGAGGTTTTATTGGATCTGTATATTGTTGTAAAGTGGGAGGTAGATAAATTGATCAGACAAAGGAGGATTACAGTGTTGAAAGTTGTCATTTAATGTTTTTTCTTCTTGGAGTTAAAGAATAAATTGTTAATTTTTTCTTTAAATAGTGGGATTTGTTAGTTCTTTGTCACTCATACTTTAACAGATTAGGAGGCAAGGTGAGCTTCGGGGTTTACCCTGTGTAGTAACACACAGGAATCCATGATTGGATGAGTGCAGATTTTTCAGAGGGTTGCAGGGCTGGAGGAAGTTACAGAGGGAACGCTGATGGCACAGAGAGATTTAAATACAAGGAACCCATGAGCTATCCCACACCTGGATTGTAATGTGGTTGCTTCTAAGTGAATTGATTGCTGACATTCAGAAAAGTTCAACTGGCCAGATGACTAGCTTGTGATACAAAATGATGCCAATAGTCTAGGTTCAATTCTTGCACAAGCTGAGGTTCCTGTGAAGGATCCCCCTTCTCAATCTTTCTTCTTGCTTCAGTTATCGTAACTCTCAGGTTAAAGCACCACCAGTCTTCCCTCCGTATCCTATGATCTTCTGGGATTATGCTGACATTATCTTCACAGTCAAGTTTAGAGTGGTGTTGGAAAAGCACAGCGGGCCAGGCAGCATCCAAGAAGCAAAATCGACATTTTGGGCAAAAGCCCTTCATCAGGATTTGTCTCCCTCTCTCTCTCTCTCTCTCTCAAGCTTGTTTCTCTCATTCCTATGCAGAGGCTGCGGGACTGTAATCAGGATCAGGGAAATTAGTTGGTCTCCTTTAGACATCAGATTGAGAAGAAGATTTTATGGTGGAGAAACTAATGACGTTTATTAAAGGCCTGCTCTCCTAGATAAAACCCACATTTAAAAGGAGATTGATTCAAGACTGTTTCAGCTTCCAGTTATTGGCTATTCTGTGGAGTTAACATAATTACCTCGCAAACTGCTTCCTAAGGGAAATGCAGGAAAGTCTGACATTCAATTAATTCATCAATAAACTTTCTTAGTCATCTGATTCATTTAAGAATTCAGAAACAGAAGGAAGCTGTGCAGCCCTGAAACTTGTACCTGCATTTAACTAGATTGATGCTGATAAACTTAACCCCATCTACCTGCTATAGTTTTGTCTTTCTTCATTGCCTTACCCAACAAAAGGCTACCAATTCATTCTATTTCCAAAGTAGTAAAATGTTGTATGGATTGACCACCTGCAGATTGTGTGCTTTTTGAGCAAAAAAGAATGTATCTGCAAATATAATTCTGCAAATGCAAATTCAACCCATAGATTTATATGGAGGATGGTCACCCGACAAACCAAGGCTGAGTTCCCTGACCACTGAAGTGTTCCCCGACTGGGAGGGAACACCCCTGTCTGGTGATTGTTACGCAGTGTCCATTCATCCATGTTGTAGCATCAGCTTGGTCTCGACAATTTACCATGCCTCGGGCCATCCTTGCATGCAGCATATGAAGTAGACAATGTTAGCCGTGTTACATGAATATCTGCCGTGTACATGGTGAATGGTGTCCCCATGTGTAATGGTTGTATCCATGTTGATGCTCTGACATATCTTGCAGTGGTTGCCATGACAGGGCTGTACTGTGTTGTGGTCGATGTTGTCCTGAAGACTGGTCAGTTTGCTGTAAACAATGGTCCGTTTAAGATTTGGCGGCTGTTTAAAGGTGGGAAGTGGAGGCATAGGGAAGGTCTTGGCAAGGTCATCCTCATCGATAATGTGTTGCAGGCTGCGAAGAACATGGCGTAGTTTCTTCACTCCCAGGAAGTAGAATACAGAACATAGAACATTACAGTGCAATACAGGCCCTTTGGCCCTCGATGTTGTGCCAACCTGTGGAACCAATCTGAAGCCCATTTAGCATACAGTATTCCATTCTTGCCCATATGCCTATCCAATGACCACTTAAATACCCTGAAAATCGGCGTGTCTACTACTGTTTCAGGCAGTGCGTATCACATTCCTACCACTCTCTGAGTAAAGAAACTACCTCTGACATCTGTCCTATATTTATCACCCCTCAATTTATAGCTATGTCCCCTTGTGCTGGCTATCGCCATCCAAGGAAAAAGGCTCTCACTGTCCAACCTATCTAACCCTCAGATTATCTTATATGCCTCAACCTCCTCTCTAATGAAAACAGCCTCAAGTCCCTTAGTCTTTCCTCGTTAGACCTTCCTTCCATATCGGGCAACATCCTAGTAAGTCTACTCTGAACCCTTTCCAAAGCTTCCACATCCTTCCTATAATGCGGTGATCAGAATTGTGCACAATACTACAAATGTGGCCACACCAGAGTTTTGTACAGCTGCAGCATGGTGTCATGGTTCCAAAACTCAATCCCTCTACTAACAAATGCTAATACACTGTATGCCTTCTTAACAACCCTATCAACCTGCGTGGCAACTTTCAAGGATCTATGTACCTGGACACCGAGATCTCTCTGCTCATCTACATTACCAAAAATCTTACCATTAGCCCAGTATTCTGCATTCCTGTTACACTAAATCACTCACAATCCCATGCCTGTGTACTTTGTGCAATAGTCTAATGTGTGGAACCTTATCAAACACCTTACTGAAATCCATATATACCACATCAACCGCTTTGACCTATCCACCTGTTTGGTCACCTTCTCAAAGAACTCAATAAGGTTTGTGAGGCAGGGCCTACCCTTCACGAAAACGTGTTGACTATCCCTAATCAATTTATTCTTATCGAGATGATTTACACTTATAACACTTTCTAACACTTTACCCATAACTGAAGTAAGGCTCACTGGTCTATAATTTCTAGGTTGTCTCTACTCCCCTTCTTGAACAAGGGGACAACATTTGCTATCCTCCAGTCTTCTGGCACTATTCCTGTAGACAATGACGGCATGAAGATCAAAGCCAAAGACTCGGCAATCTCCTCCCTGGCTTCCCAGAGAATCCTAGGATAAATCCCGTCTGGCCCAGGGGACTTATCTATTTTTACATTTTCCGGAATTGCTAACACCTCCTCCTTATGCACCTCAATCCAATCTCGTCTAGTAGCCTGTATCTCAGTATTCTTCTCGACAACATTGACTTTTTCTGATCAGTGTGAATACTGATGAAAAGTATTCAGTTTGTGCTTCTGCTATCTCCTCTAATTCCACGCCACAACTTCCTACTATATGCTTCATTGGCCCTAATCTTACTCTAGTCATTATTTTATTCCTGATATACCTATGGAAAGCCTTAGAGTTTTCCTTGATCCTAACTGCCAAAGGCTTCTCATGTCCCCTCCTGGCTCTTCTTAGTTCTCTCTTCAGGCCTTTCCTGGCTAGCTTGTAACTCTCAAGTGCCCTAACTGAGCCATCACATCTCATCCTAACATAAGCCTTCTTCTTCCTCTTGACAAGAGACTGAGCTTCCTTAGTAAACCAAGGCTCCGGCACTAGAAAACTTCTTCCTTGCCTGACCAGTACATACGTATCAAGGACACGCAGAAGCTGTTCCTTGAATAAGCTCCACATTTCAATTATGCGCAACCCCTCCAGTATCCTTCCTCATCCTATGCATCCTTTCCCCCAGCTATAACTCTTGCCCTGCGTATATACTATCCCTTTCCATCACGAAAGTAAACATAACCAAAATGTGGTCACTATCGCAAAGGTGCTCACCAACTTCAAAATCTAACTCCTGGCCGGGTTCATTACCCAGTACCAAATCCAATGTGGCCTTGCCCCTTGTTGGCCTGTCAATATATTGTGTCAGAAAACTCTCCTGCACACAATGGACAAAAACTGACCCATCTAAAGTCCTTGAATAATAGTATTCCCAGTCTGAACAACGAAGGGTGCCTTTACAAACCTATCATGGCAGCCACTGCAAGATGTGTCAGAGTGTCAAAATGGATACTACCATTATATGTGGTGACACCACCCACTGTGTACATGACAGGTACTCATGTGGCTTGACCAACATTTTCTATTTCATACGCTGCAGGCAAGGATTGCCCGAGGCATGGTACTTTGGTGAGACTGAGCAGACGTTACGATAACAGATGAATGGACACTGCACACCAATCACCAGACAGGGGTGTTCCCTCCCAGTCAGGGATCACTTCAGTGATCAGGGACATTTTGCCTCGGATCTTTGGGTGTCCATCCTCCATGGCAGACTTCGGGATATGCAAAAACACAGATTGGCCGCACAGAGGCTAATAGCCAAGTTCGGTACCCACAAGGATGGCCTCAATCGGGACTTGGGTTAATGTCACACTACAGGTGACCCCACTACACTATTCTCTCTCTCGCTCTCTCCACTCTCTCTCTCTCTCCACTCTCTCTCTCTCTCTCTCTCTCTCTCTCCTTCCTCTCTCTCTCCTTCCTCTCTCTCTCTCCCGCTCTTCACTCACTCACTCACTCACTCACTCACTCACTCACTCACTCACTCACTCACTCACTCACTCACTCACTCACTCACTCTTACATACTCACACAATCACGCAGACCCTTTCTCATACAACGTTCTCTCTCATACACACATATTTACATTCCCCCCACACTCACACACACGTGTACACTCTCTCAAAGGTTTATACACCATCACACTCTCACACACACCTTTCCAAGCATGCCTACATGCAAAGACACACTGTCTCACATACACTCACATCTATGGGATGAACTTGCATTTTCAGAATTATATTTGCAGATACATTCTATTTTGCCCAATAAGCACACAATCTGCAGGCAGTCAATCCATACAACATTTTATAAATTCCTACTTTGGAAATAGAACCAGTCTGTCTCAAGATTGGGATACAGACAGACTCTAAACTCACACCTTTAATGCATTGTCTGAACTGAGATGTCACTTTTTTTTTTATAAACTCTTAAGTTAGAGAATTAAGGAGGATATAAATAGAATGGAGAGTTGGGCGGAAAAGTGGCAGATGGTTTTCAATCCAGACAAATGTGAGGTGATGCATTTAGGCAAGTCTAATTCTGGAGCCAATTATACAATGAATGGAAGAGCCTTGGGAAAAGTTGTTGGGCAGAGAGATCTGGGAGTGCAGTCCATTGTACCCTGAACTGAAAATGTGTTGCTGGAAAAGCGCAGCAGGTCAGGCAGCATCCAAGGAACAGGAGAATCGACGTTTCGGGCATAAGCCCTTCTTCAGGAATCTTATGCCCGAAACGTCGATTCTCCTGTTCCTTGGATGCTGCCTGACCTGCTGCCCTTTTCCAACAACACATTTTCAGCTCTGATCTCCAGCATCTGCAGCCCTCACTTTCTCCTCCATTGTACCCTGAAGGTTGCTGCACAGGTGGATAGAGTGGTCAAGATGGCATATAGAAGGCTTGCCTTCATTAGACGGGGTATTGAGTATAAGAGCTGGCAGGTCATGTTAAAATTGTACAAGAAATTGGTTTGGCCGCATTTAGAATACTGTGTACAGTTCTGGTTGCCACATTACCAAAAGGATGTGGACGCTTTGGAGAGGGTGCAGAGAAGGTTTACGAGGATGTTTCCTGGTATGGAAGGTGCTAGCTATGAAGAAAGATTGAGTAGGTTAGGTTTATTTTCACTAGAAAAAAGGAGATGGTGGGGGGTGAGAACCTGTTTGAGGTTTACAAAGTCATGAAAGGTATAGACAGGGTGGATAGAGACAAGCTTTTTCCCAGGGTGAAGGATTCAATAATGAGAGGTTATGCTTTCAAGGTGAGAGGTGGAGAGTTTAAGGAGGATACACGCGGCAAGTACTTCACACAAAGGGTGGTGCGCATTTGGAACGCATTGCCAGCAGAGGTGGTAGAGGCAGGCACGGTAAAATGATTTAAGATGCATCTGGACAGATGCATGAGTAGGTGGAGAGCAGAGGGATACAAATACTTAGGAATTGACCAACAGGTTTAGACAGTACACTTAGATTGGCTCAGGCTTGAAAGGCCGAAGGGCCTGTTCCTGGGCTGTAAAATTTCTTTGTTCTTTATCTCGAGAATGTGACTTGAAAGAAGTTCAGGAATTTATATATTAATGAACCGAAACTTGCAAGCTGTTCTAAAAGATGAAAGACTTAATAGCAGTCTAGATTTGTTCAATATATCATTTCAGCAGTATGACCCTGTAATCCTTTGAAATAAATTGTGTCTTATGATCCTGCTCCACAGCTACCTGATGAAGGGGCAGTGCTCCAAACGCTACTTCTTCCAAATAAACCTGTTGGACTATAACCTGGTGTTTGTGATTTTTAACTAAATTGGAGATGTTTAGTAGGTCACATCCTGTTGACTAAGGAGGTCATTATTTCAAAAAATTGAGTTGTTTGTTTCTCTTGGATTTCTACAACTTAGTCTCGGTGTCCTGTCACTTTAAGAAAGTGTGCTAGTCTGGGGCTGATGTCCCTTTAAAAAAAAACGCAGCCATTGATACTGATGCAAAGTACCCTGGGGCTAAGGAAGGCCTTTGAATGATCACTAATGTGACCAATCAGCTGGTAAAACCTGCATGACTGTAACAGATCGAAGCCAATCCGCTGGTGGCGGGGGTGGGAGTAAAACACACCCAAAGTTCGATTAACTTGTTTGAAGACAAAGTTTGAGGAAGTTGGTAATTGGCTGAGTTTTGCTGGGATGGTGTGAAATGGCAAATGTGACCCAGCCTGGAGAAATTATACATCTCAATGTGGGAGGAAAGAGGTGGGTAAAGGGCAGACTGGCAGTAACTGGGTATTAAAACCCTCTGACATCAGGGACACTGCCCTGAGTTGGGTACTTGGAGCTGTTTCAGTATAAACTGCTTCCAAACCTCTGTGTTTAGTAACCTGTTGTTTCCATTTGCTATTTAACGACTTTGTTAACCGGTGGTGTTTGTGTTGGACTGAGTCTGAGAGTTATGTTTTACATTAAAACCACAAATGCTGGAAGTAGGTCAAGCGGTATCTGCATGGAGAAACGTGTTCATGTTTTGGTTTATGACTCCAGGGTTACATTTTCTGTTATTTATGAGTGAACCACGAGAACAGTTTAAAAAAAATTGCATTTAGATTGTGCCTTTCAAAACCTCTAAACGTGCCAAAGTGTTTCACAGCCAATGTAATGTAATCACTGATGTAATGTAGCAAATGTTGCTGCCGATGTGCACAGCAAGATTGTGGGAAATGATCGGTTTGTCTGCTTTAGTTATGCTGCTTTGTTTCAAGAGTTCCTTTTTGTTTCGCGCAACAACAAAACAACAATTTCTATTTATATAGCACCAAGCTGCCTTGTATAGCTCAGTATGATAACTGATTAAAATGATCCTTTGTGAAGGTCTTTAGGTCATTTTTATTACGTTAATGCTGCAATTTAAATGCAAGTTGTTGTTCAGTGATAATTATTCATTAGAATGTCAGAGAAAAAAACTCCTGTTCTTCCTTGGAATGCTGCTGCTGAATCCTGTAACTCTCCCTCCCACAGCCCCCCACCCCCCAGAGGGTGACCATGGCCCTGTACCTCCCCCAGAAGGTACTTGTTCTGACTCCCTACCTTCTTTAGAACATGCCCCCTCCCCTCATGTCTTCAAGATTTGTCTGGAACTGAGAGTGTGACCACTGGACAATAGCTATCAGTTTCAGTAACTGGAACCTGTCTCCATCTTCGCCTCTGGCACAAACCCAAGATTATGAATGTGTTTCTTTTATTCAGACTGCTGCAGATCCCATGCCAGTTCCTGAGTGGGGGGAGGTGGGATGTTCTACAGGGAGTGAGGAGCAGCTCTGGTGTCCCAGTGACGTTCTTGGCAAGAGCTTTACCCTGACTGAGAATTTCTCTGAGGGGGGCAGAGACTGTCTGGGCACCTGGTCTGATGACCCGTTATGTGGTTCATGCTGAGTTCAGTGATCAGTGGTTACTCACTGTTTCACGCAAATGCCAATTCATCACCTCTGGCCCCAGAGGAAAGCAAACTATTCAACCACAGGCAGCATCACTTCCAAGCATGATGGTGCAAGGCAAAGCGAGATGAGGAAGTGAAGAAACCAAAGCTGGTTCTGTAGGAGATGTCAATATAAAAACATAGAATCATTGCCAACATCCTTCCTACAATTTAAATTGTCAACACAGCTTTCTTTTTGAAATGTTTGAATTTAGTAGAGTGTCTGTAAGTTGCTCGGTCGAGAGAGGGGCTGGTGTTAATATGATTTTATACACCTCAATCAGGTCTTGTTGGTACAGCACAGGAAGCCAAGGGCAGAGTAAGTGTCAGGTAGCTGGAATATGGGATCCTGCTTGTGAACTGAATGGTGATGTTTTGCAAAGTTGGCACTCAGCTATCATTGGGGAGTCCAAATTTGAGCAAACTGTACCATTAGCAGTGCGCACTGGATTGTAAATTGGAAAAAATAGAGAGTTGTTTTTGTGTGGGAGTATTCTTATGGCAAAGTGGTAAAAGTGCAGGTGCTCGCATGGAGAGGTGCTGTATGAAAGTGTGTGCAGTGGGAGGGGGAATGGGTTCACTAGGGCTAGCTGGTGGGTAAAGTGGTGAAAGAGTTTGGCTTGACATCTAGATGGGGATAGACGTAGAGATCTTGGTGGGAGGTGAAAGATTCCGGATAAAGAAGCAAGTGCAGAGACAAAGGTGGTAATGAACTCAGGGTAGTGCTAAATGTGAATCACCGAGTTAGTGTAAAAGCAGCTGAAGGTGAGGCATTTGACAGCAGGTAGTTCAAGGTCAGAGAGAGAGACACAGTGAAAAGATACTCCAAGATGAGTTTAAAAGGTGGAGATGTGATGGGGTTCAGACAAAATGAAGAGCCAGAAAGATTCAGAAAGGTGTTGGTATCATGAGTTGTTGAAGTTTGCAATCTTTCACAGTTGACAGGGAGAATTTTTTTTTTTTTGTGATAGCAGCTGGTGAGATTTGGTTTGAAGGGAAAAACTAGATTGGGACAGCTTTGAGATGGAACAAAGTTGTGCTGCTGGAGACAGAAGTTGAGGTTATGGATGAGGTGGTGCGAGCAGATAGATAAAATCACTCTCTCCTTCAGATAACTGGTGTTGAGCTAAACCAGAGATGTACCATATCTCAGGTGAGAGGCAAGGTTCAGAAGGAAGTGTCTTCATGTTGATTTCAAATCTTACATCGAGCGAACTGACCCCAGCCAAGAATAATGGTTGAGAGATCGCTCAATAGCTCAAAGATAGCTGTAACGGTCAGTAGATCTGCACAAGAAATCAGTTGGAACTGGGCACAGTTACTGAACAACAGTAAAGGCTTTTTGAAAGAAAGTTATATTAAGTCACTGGCAGGAATCCTGACCAATAATTTCTATCCTCTAGCCTGTGGATACTAAGAACAACACTGCAGACCTGGAATGTCCTTAATCTGTTCGAGCTCATTGCTGTTATTGTCTAATTTTAAATCGTTCATTCATGAGTGTCACTGGCTGGGTCTGGCATTTATTGCCCATTCCTATTGCCCTTGAAAAGCTAACATCTTGAACTGCTGTAGTCCATCTTCTGTAGGTAGGCCCACAATTCCCTTAGGGAGGGAGTTCCAGGATTTTGACCGAGCCGGTGAAGGAATGGAGATATGTATTTCCAAGTGAGGATGTTGAATTACTTGGAGGAGCTGGCATTTCCATGTATCTACTGCCCTTGCCCTTCTAGATGAAAATGGTTATGGGTTTCAGAGGTGTTGTCGAAGGAACTTTGGTGAATTTCTGCGGTGGTACTTGTACTTGGTATGCACTGCTGCTGCTGGGAGTGAATGTTTTATGGATGTGGTGCCAATCAAACTTTGTCTTTGGGTGGTGTCAAGCTTTTTCTGTTGTTGGAGTTGTTTTGCTCATGCAAGTGTGGAATATTCCATCACTTGTGCTTTGTAGATGGTGGACAGGCCCTGGGGAGTCAGGAGTTATCACTAACTGCAGGATTCCAAGCCGCTGACCTGCTCGCATAGCTACTGTGTTTATATTGTGGTAGAAAGTGAAGACAGCACATGCTGGAGGTCAGAGTCAAAACTTGTGGTGCTGGAAAAGCATATGGGTCAGGCAGCAACCGAGAAGCAGGAGAGTTAACATTCGGGCATAAGCTCTTCATCAGCACCTGCTGTGCTTTTCCAGTGCCACAAGTTTCGACTACTGTATTTATATGGCTAGTTCAATTGAGTTTCTGGTCAGTGGTAACCCCCAGGATGTTGTTGATGGAGATTCAGTGATTGTAACAACATTGAATGTCATGGGGTGACACTTGGCTTCTCTCATGTTGGAAAAGGTCATTCTGCTATAATGTGACAGTTATTACTCAGCAACCTTGCACTATAGAAAATCGTGCTGTGGATACCCATTGGAGATACCCAATGGCTATACCTATTCAGTAGAAAGGTCACGTGATCCAAACAGTGTCCACAATTCGTCAATCATATTATAGCCAATTTGCATTAACAATGTGCATTATGGCAGAACAATCTGTGGTCATTGCTGACACTCGTGGGCCATAAATACTACATGCCATTTGTCAGACCAAACCTGGATATTGTTCAGGTCTTGCTGTAGTTGAACATGGACAACTTCAGTGTCTGAAGAGTTGGGAATGGTGCTAAATGTTGTGTGATCATCAGCAAACATAGAAAAGTACAGCACAGAACACGACAGTGTGCCGAGGATTAATCCTAATCTAAAATAATCTACGCACCCCTCAATTCACTGCTGTCCAAGTGCATGTCCAGCAGTCGCTTAAATGTCCCTAATGACTTTACTTCTACCACCGCTGTTTGCAAAGCAGTCCATGTGTTCGCAACTTTCTGTGTAAAGAACCTACCTCTGACATCCCCTCTATACCTTCCTCCTAACACCATAAAACTATGACCCCTCGTGGCAGTCAATTCTGCCCTGGGGAAATATCTCTGGCTTTCAGCTCTATCCATTCGTCTCATTACCTGTACACCTCGATCAGGTCACCTCTCTTCCTCCTCCTCCAGTGAGAAAAATCCAAGCTTAGTCAACCTTTCTTCATAAGCCAAGCCATCCAGTCCATGCAGCATCCTGGTAAACCTTCTTTGCATCCTCTCCAAAGCCTCATATCTTTGCTATAGTAGGGTGACCATAACTGAACACAATATTCCAAATGTGGTCTCACCAGGATTTTGTAGAGCTGCAGCAAAATCTTGCGGCTCTTGAACTTGATCCCCCTGTTAATGAAAGCCAAAATACATATGCTTTCTGAACAACCCTTTCCACTTGGGTGGCAACTTTGAGGGATCTATGCACTTGAATGCTAGGATCCCACTGTTCTACCAAACTGCCAAGAATCCTGTCTTTAATGCTATATTCAAGATTCAGGTTTGACCTTCCAAAATGCATCACTTCACATTTACCCAGGTTCAACTCCACTTGCCATTTCTCAGCCCAGCTCTGCAACCTGTCAATGTCGCGCTGCACCTTACAACAGCCCTCTATACTATCAAGGGTTCCTCCAGCCTTTGTGTCATTGGCAAATTTACTAACCCACCCCTCAACCTCATCCTCCAAGTCATTTATAAAAAAACTACAAAGAGCAGAGGCCCAAGAACAGAGCCCTGCGGGACCCCAATCAACACTGACCTCCAGGCAGACTATCTTCCATCTCCAACCACTCTGCCTTCTGTCAACCAACTAATTCTGAATCCAGAGAGTCAGGTCTCCCTGTACCTCCTAACTTTATGAATGAGCCTTCCCTGGGGAACCTTATCAAGTGCCTTGCTGAAGTCCACATACACCACATCCACTGCCCGACCTTCATCAACCTGTCTCATCACCTCCTCAAAGAATTCGATAAGATTTGTGAGGCATGACCTGCCCCTCACAAAGCCATGCTGACTGCTTTTAATCTCACTATGCTTTTTCAAATAATCATAAATCCTATCCCTTAGAATTTTTTCCAAAACCTAGCTGACCACAGATGTAAGACTGTCTGACTGGTCTGTAAATGCCAGGGATTTCCCTATTACCCTTCTTGAATGATAAGAACCATAAGAAATAGGAGTGGAAGTAAGGCCATTCAGCCCATCGAGTCCACTCCGCCATTAAATCATGGCTGATGGGCATTTCAACACCACTTACCCCCACTCACACCGTATCCCTTAATTCCTTGCGAGATTAAGAATTTATCAATCTCTGCCTTGAAGACATTTAACATCCTGGCCTCCACTGCAGTCCATGGCAATGAATTCCGCAGGCCCACACTCTGGCTAAAGAAGTGTCTCCTCATTTCTGTTCTAAACTGAACCCGTCTAACTCTAAGGCTGTGCCCACGAGTCCTAGTCTCCCCACTTGATGGAAACAATTTTCCAGCGTCCACTGTTTCTAAGCCATGCATTATCTTGTAAGTTTCTATTATATCTCCCCTCAACCTTCTGAACTCTAACGAATACAATCCCAGGATCCTCAGCCATTCACCGTATGTTAGGCCTACCATTCCAGGGATTGTCTGCGTGAATCTCCGCTGGACATGCTCCAGTGCCAATATGTCCTTCCTGAGGTATGGGGCCCAAAACTGGAAACAGTATTCTAAATGGGGTCTAACCAGAGCTTTGTAAAGTCTCAGTAGTCCATCACTGCTTTTACATTCCTCTTGAAATAAATGACAACATTACATTTGCTTTCTTAACCACAGACTCAATCTGCAAGTCAACCTTTAGAGAATCCTGTAGTAGTACTCCCAGATCCCTTTGTACTTTGTCTTTATGAATTTTCTCACTGTTTATAAAATAGTCCATCCCTGTGTTCATTTTTCCAAAGTGCAAGACCTCACATTTGCTCACATTGAATTTCATGAGCCATTTCTTGGACTATTCTCCAAAACTGTCTAAATCTTTCTGTAAAACAGGTCAGGCAGCATCCAAGGAGCGGGAAAATCAACGTTTCGGGCAGGAGCCTTTCCTGATGCAGGGCTCCTGCTTGAAACGTTGATTTTCCTGCTCCTCGGATGCTGCCTGTCCTGCTGCGCTTTTCCAGCACCACTTTAATCTTGACTCTGATCTCCAGCATCTGCAATCCTCACTTTCACCTAAATCTTTCTGTAGCCTCCCCACCTCCTCAGAACTACCAGCCTACCTACCTAACTTTGTATCATCGTGAACCTCGCAAGAATGCCCCCAGTCCCTTCATCCAGGTCATTTTATGTATAAAGTGAACCCTGTGGGGACACCACTTGTCACAGCTGCCATTCCAAAAAAGAACCTTTTATCACAACTCTCTGCCTTCTGTCAGACAGCCAATTCTCAATCCATGCCAGTAGCTCACGTCGAACACCAGGGGCCCTCACCTTATCAAAGGCCTTTTGGAAGCCTAGGTAGATAACATCCACTGGGTTTCCCTGGTCTAACCTACTTGTTACCTCTTCAAAGAATTCTAACAGATTTGTCAGGCATGACCTCCCCTTACTAAACCATGCTGACTTGTTCTAATCCAACTCTGCACTTCCAAGAATTTAGAAATCTCCTCCTTAAAGACGGATTCTAGAATTTTACCTACAACCGAGGTTAGGCGAATCGGCCTATAATTTTCCACGTTTTGTCTTGATCCTTTCTTGAACAAGGGGGTTACAACAGCGATTTTCCAATCATCTGGGACTTGCCCTGACTCCAGTGATTTTTGAAAGATTACAACCAATGCCTCCGCTATTTATTCAGCCACCTCCCTCAGAACTCTAGGATGTAGCCCATTTAGATCTTTTAGCTTATTGAGTACTTTTTCCTTTGTAATGGCCACCATACTTACCTCTGCCCCTTTACTTTCCTTAATTGTTGGGATATTACTTATGTCTTCCACTGTGAAGACTGACACAAAGTACTTATTAAGTTCTTCAGCTATTTCCTTATCTCCCATCACTAGCCTTCCTGCATCAATTTTGAGCAACCCAATCTCTTCTTTTGCCGCTCATTTGTTTCTTATGTATTGAAAGAAACTTTTACTATCATTTCTAATATTACTGGCTAGCTTTCCTTATTTCTCTCTTTGTTATCCTCTGTTTTTGTAGCCTTCCCAATCTTCTGATTTCCCAGTGCACTTGGCCACTTTATAGGCACTCTCTTTTTCTGTGATGCATTTCCTGAGTTTCTTCGTCAGCCATGGTTGTCTAATTCCTCCCCCTCCCCAGGATAATCGTTCTTTTCTTTGGGATGTACCTGTGTACTGTGTCCTCAATTACACTCAGAAATTCCTGTCATTGTTGCTCTACTGTCTTCCCCACTAGGCTCTGCTTCCAGTCGGTTTTCGTTAGTTCCTCTCTCATGCCCTGTAATTACCTTTATTTAACTGTCACACCATTACATTCGATTTTTGCCTTCTCTTTCAAACTGCAGACTGAACTCTATCATATTATGATCGCTGCCTCCTAAGTGTTCCCTGACTTTAAGATCTTTTATAAAATTTCGCTCGTTACATAGCACTAAGTCTAGAATAGTCTGCTCCCTTGTGGGCTCCATCACAAGCTGTTCCAAAAAGCCATCCTGTAAGCATTCCATGAATTCCCTTTCTTTGGACCCATCGGCAATATAATTCACCTAGCCCATTTGCATATTGAAGTCCCCCATGATCACTGTGACCTTACCTTTCTGACATACCCTATCTATCTTCTGGTGCATCTTGCGCTCCTGGTCCTGACCACTGGTGGGAGGTCTGTATGTAACTCCCATTATGGTTTTTTTGCCTTTGTGGTTTCTCAACTCCACCCACACAGGCTCCACACCATCTGATTTTAATTTCATTATTAACTAACAAGGCAAGCCCATCCCCTCTGCCCATCTCCCTGTCTTTTTGATAAGTTGTAAATTCTTGGATGTTTAATTGCCAGTCCTGAACCCCCTGCAACCATGTCTCTGTCTTGCCTACTACATCATAATTATTTGTGCTGCTAATTCATCTACTTTGTTACGAATGCTTTGAGCATTCAGGTAAAGCACCTTAATGCTAATTTTCTTATCTTCATGATTTTCATTACCTCTACCTAAGTTATCCTTCCTTTTTGCTTCATTCCGAGTCTACCTTGAACTTAAATCCTGCACGCATGCTAACCTGCTGCTTATCTTTCTACTTGACTCCATACTCCCTGTTGCTGTCCCTTTCCCTCCAGCCCCACCTCCCCCCGCAACTCACAAGTTTAAAGTCCTAGTGACCACCCTATTTATCCATCCTATGGTTCCAGATAAGTTCAGGTGGAGACCGTCACATCGGTACAGATCACCCCGGTTCCAAGACTGATGCCAATGTCCCATGAAATGGAATCCCTCTTTCCCACACCAAGCTCTTAGCCACATGTTTACTTCCCTAATTTTCTTATCCCTATGCCACTTAGCACGTGGCTCGGGCAGTAATCCAGAGATTATGACCCTCCAGGACCTGTTTTTCCATTTCCTTCCTAGTGCTTGATAATCCCCAAACAGGTCCTCCTTCCTAGCCTTGCTTATGTTGTTTGTGCCAACGTGGACCACAACAACTGGATCCTCACCCTCCTGCTCTGATATCCTTTCAAGCCGTTCGGTGATGCCCTGCACGCTGGTGCTGGGCAGGCAACGCACCATGTGGGACACCCGATCTGGCTCACGAAGGATACTATTTGTCCCCCTAATTATAAAATCCCCTATAACAACTTGTCTTTTTGCTCCCCCCCTCTTGAATGGCCTTCTGCACCATGATGCTGTGGTCAGCTGGCTCATCCTGTCCACAGCCCTTTCCCTCATCCTTACAGGGAGCAAAAATCTCATACCTGTTGGACAAGGTCAAGAGCTGAGGATCCTGCACCCCTGAACTCAGAATCCCCCACTTGCCTCACTTACCGTCACACCCTGTTGGTCATGATCACTGACTGACTGAATTTGAATTACTTGATCTGCCGGGTGTGACTGCCTCCTGAAACAAAGCGTCCAGGTACCTCTCCCCCTCCTGGATGTGCTGCAATGTTTGAAGCTCAGATTCCAGATCATTAATTCTGATCTGGAGTTCTTCCAGCAACCAACACTTGCTGCAGATGTGGTCACTGCAGTTCACAATGGGATCAGCCAGCTCCAGCTATCTCTACTTCTTTAAGTAATTTATACAAGTTTGAGTTAAACAATTGTTAGTACTTCTCTATGGTCTTATTCAACTAACCAACTAATAGTAAACTCTTAATCAATCTCACAAAACACAAGAAGTATCAATTGAAACTCGTTACCTTTGCAACACATGAGAGTTTTTTTTGGTTAGAGGAGGAGGGCGGGTAGGAGACACTACACGTGTAGTGTTTCAGGATTCGGCAGCTCCTCCCACTCCAACTGCCACCAAGAAGATGAAGACTGAAAACTCCCGAGGTAAGTTTATATATTTTAAAAATTACCTTGCCGTCGTGCCACTGGTCCTTGTAGTTGCTCCTCCTACTCCAACTCCCGCTGAGAAAATGAGAAGAGGAACAACATCTGGTCCCTCCACTCCTCCGGTACGACCTCCATGAAGATTGAGGAAGCAAAGATCTTCGCCAGTGGCTTAGCAACCTTCTTTCTCACTTCCCGGAGCAACCTCTGATAAATCTGGTCTGGCCCTGGGGACTTATTAATCTTAATGTTTGCCGAAATTTCCAGCACATCAACGTTCTCAATCTCGATCTGTTCAAGCCTGTTTCCCAGCTCCTCAAAGTTCTCATTCACAACAACGTCCATCTCCTTAGTGAAAACCGAAGCAAAAAACTCATTTAGGGCTTCCCCTATCTGCTCAGACTCCATGCACAAGATCCCTATGCTATCCCTGATTGGTCTTATCTTCTCCCTGATCATTCTCCTATTCTTCGTATATAAGTAAGATGCCTTTGGGTTTTTCCTAATCCTTCTTGCCAAGCCTTTTTCGTGTCCCCTCCTGGCACTCCTCAGTCCATTTTTGAGCTCCTTTCTAGCAAGCCTGTAATCTTCTAAAACTGTGCTAGATCCTTGCTCTCTCTAACTTATGTAAGCTGCCTTCCTTCTTTTGATGAGAAGCTCCTCTATTCTTGTCATCCAAGGCTCCCTAATCTTACCCCTTCTTACCTGTCTCAGAGGAGCAAATTTGTGCATCACTCGCAACAATTGCTCCTTAAACAGTCTCCACATGTCTGCTGTGCCCTTTCTGTGGAACAAATGCTCCCAATCTGTACTTCCCATCTCCTATCTGATAACGTCATAATTTCCTTTTCCCCAATTAAATATCTTCCCTCAGTAACTGCTCCTTTCCCTCTCCAAGGCTTTGGTAAATGTGAGCTGAAAATGTGTTGCTGGAAAAGCGCAGCAGGTCGGGCAGCATCCAAGGAACAGGAGAATCGACGTTTCGAGCATAAGCCCTTCTTCAGAAATATTTAATATCGAGTTCAACTATTCCACGAACCAGGTCTCAGTTATAGACACAATATACTACCACGTGGAAATCAGCACTTGCAACTCACCAACCATATCAACCACATTCCATGCATTCACATACATACAGTGTAAACCTGAACTGAAGAAGGGCTTATGCCCGAAACTTCGATTCTCCTGTTCCTTGGATGCTGCCTGACCTGCTGCGCTTTTCCAGCATCACATTTTCAGCTCTGATCTCCAGCATCTGCAGCCCTCACTTTCTCCTCTATGGTAAATGTGAGGCAATTGTAGTCACTGTCACCAAAGTGTTCTCCCACCGTGAGATCTGACACCTATTCTGCCTTATTAGATTAGATTAGATTAGATTAGATTAGATTACTTTACAGTGTGGAAACAGGCCCTTCGGTCCAACAAGTTTCACACCGACCCGCCGAAGCGTAACCCACCCATACCCCTACATTTACCCCTTACCTAACACTACGGGCAATTTAGCATGGCCAATTCACCTGACCTGCACATCTTTGGACTGTGGGAGGAAACCGGAGCACCCGGAGGAAACCCACGCAGACACGGGGAGAACGTGCAAACTCCACACAGTCAGTCGCCTGAGACGGGAATTGAACCCGGGTCTCTGGCGCTGCGAGGCAGCAGTGCTAACCACTGTGCCACCCACAATATTGACTGGAACCTCCTTAGTGCAGATAGTTTGGATGGAGCTGTTTTTGTCAGGTGTTATTGCCGAACACCAAATCCAAAGTGGCCTTTCCCTTTGTCGGCCTGTCTACATATTGAGTAAGGAAACCCTCCTGAACACACCTGACAAAAACAACTCCATCCAAACTATCTGCACTAAGGAGGTTCCAGTCAATATTGGGAAAGTTGAAGTCACCCATAACAACAACCCTGCTACATCTGCATTTTTCCAAAATCCGCCGGCCTATGAGATCTTCAATCTCTCTACTGCTATTAGGGGGCCTGTAGAAAACCCCCAATGAGGTGACTGCTCACTTGCTGTTCCTAACTTCCATCCATACTGACTCAGTAGACAAACCTTCCTTGACAACCTTCATTTCTGTAGCTGTGACGCAGTCTCTCTGCTCTCTCCACGCTCTCTCCACATGTTCTAAACCCTGGAACAACTAGCAACCATTCTGCCCCTGTGAAATTCACGTCTCTTATGGCCACAGCATCATAGTCCCAAGTACTGATCCATGCTCTGAGTTCAACACTCTTATTTCTGACACTCCTTGCGTTAAAGCAGACACACTTTAGGTCAGGAGCTGAGCGGCCTAGAAGGAACCTAAATTGGGCGTCACTGAGCAGATTATTGCTGAACAGGTGCTGCTTGATAACGCTATTGATGACATCTTCCATCTCTTATGATTGAGAGTAAAACTGGAGCAATGACTAGCTGGGTTGAATTTGACCTGATTTTTGTGTACACGACACACCTGAGCAAATTTCCATATTATCTGGTAGATGTCAGTGTTGGGGCAGTATTGGAGCAGCTTTGGGAGCAGTGATTTTGCAGGTTCTGGAACGTACATCTTCACCATTATTTCCAGAATATTGTCCGGGCTCATAGACTTTGCAATATCCAGAGCCTCCAACTGTTCCTCAATGTCATCTGAATTGAATTGGCTGAACACTGGCATCTGTGATGCTGGAGACCTCTGGAGGAGGCTGAAGATGGGTGTAAAGTTTTCACCCTTGTCTTTTGTACTGATGTGGCAGACTATCCTGTTATATATTGTCAGGGTCTGAAGGAGAGAAAGTTAACTTTCAATCTACAATCGCAAAAAGTTGTTTATACTTTATAGTTTATTTTCGTAGAGAAGTGGTACAGAATCAAGGACTTCAGATTCTTGCTCTCAGGATGGACTTGTCCAGGGCATATGGGCTGCATCTAAGTAGAGCCCAGACTGCGTTCCTTTCGTGATGTTTTGCTTGTGTTGTTGTGGAAAATTTATACTACTTTTGGCAGGTGTGTGGAAATCCGAGATAACATCAGAGAACCAGCAAGCTGCACAAAATGCAAGCGAGCTCGATCAGACAAAGATTAAGAATTTAAAGTTAATGGGTGGAGTCAGTGAAAGTGATTAAAATCTAAGTTCGGGTTTGCACTGTATGTATGTGAATGCATGGAATGTGGTAGATATGGTTGGTGAGTTGCAAGTGCTGATTTCCACGTGGAAGTATATTGTGTCTATAACTGAGACCTGGTTCGTGGAATAGTTGAACTAGGTATTAAATATTTCTGAACGCACAATGTTCTGTTCAGGAAATATGGAGATAAAATGGGAAAATGAATGAAGATATTGAATCAGTCGGGCACTTCTGTGGTGAAGGTAAACATTATCTGAGCTTGAGACAGAATTGATTTGACTAAAACTAAGGAACAAAAAAGTTGCAGTTGCTTTACTTGGTGTTGTCTATAGGCCACCCACTAGTGGAACCAGACAGAAAAACAAACTTTTCAGGAAATTATTGAAGAAGTGCAAGAACTATTGATCAGTTACAGAGGCCAGTTTTAATTCTGAGTATAGATTGGAATATGGAGTAGTGTAAGAATGAAATGAACAAGGTTCCTAGAATGTGTTCAGGAGAATTCTCTAAAGAAATATGTTTCCAGTCCAAAGCTAGACCTGGATCTTTGGATCAAAATGGGCCAAATAAATGTCCCTCTGAATGTCAGTGGGAGAACTTTTGGGAGCAGTGTTGATTGTGATTAAATCTACAGTGACTATAAAAAAGGATATTGAGCAGTCTTGAGTGACAATTATAAACTGAGAGAATGCCAACTCCAATTGGGTACATATGGATCTGGGAAAAATGCATTTCAGCTAAAGGTTTGTGGGAAAAATAACAGCTGAACAGTGAGCTCCCTCCAAAGATATTCCCTCAAAGGTAGGCAAATAGGTAATGAGCTCCTGGATGACAAAAGACCTGCACTTTTAGAGAGAATTTTAAAAAGATGATCATGACTGATATAGAAAATGCAGTAGAGCACCAGGCTGAATATTGAAGGTTCAGCTCATGGGGCTTTGCCAGTCAGTGGATGTGTGGGCGAGTCATGTTTGTGAGAACAGGAAACCAGCAAAGTGCAGGCTTTACACGTTTCCCTCATTGCTCTGCTCTGGTACTTGGAGATCGCAACACTCTGCAGTTCACCCAATCAGAAGGTCATTGGCGTGCAGAATGCTACAAATCTTCTCAAAACTCGCTAACTGAGCGTCTTGATATAAAATAAAACCAAAATACTGCAGATGTTGGAGATCTGAAATTAAAACATTAAGCAATGGCGAAACCCAGCAGCATATGTAGAGAAAGGAACAGAGTTGATATTTCAAGTTCAATGTTTGTCTATGGTCATTGTTGTTCAAAGCCAATTCAATTTTGCTGGAATTTACATATGAAGGTCCTTGCAGTCCCCTGTTTTTCTCAGAATCTTTGAATTTGTAAACTTTTAAGAGCACCCATTATGTTGTCCCAACAATTAGTTGAATTCAAAATGGTTCCTTTATGATTTCTTTATGTAGCGATAACACATACACCTCTATGTTTTGTAGCCAACTGGACTTAACCTCACTGGCGTTTAGAAGAATTGGAGAGAGTCCCATTCCAGATTTCTGGTTGGACCAAGTGGATTCAGGATTGAGGGGTTTTTCCTGGTTGAGGAGGGGGGATGTAGGGCTACAATATGGAATTATACTTTCAGGAAACAGGGTTCTTTGGGACTGGTATGGGGAGAAATGCATTCACTGAGGCTGGTGTACCCGTGGAATTCTCCACCACAAGGCTGTGGAAGTGAAGTCACTGAATATATTTAGGAAATAAACTAGATTTCTGGAGGGTGAAGGCATCAAAGGAAATATTGGCCTTTGGTATTGAGAGGATCAACCACAACCACAACCATAACCAATGGTACAAGTGCTATGAGCCAAATGGTCTATACCTATGTCTCTATGAAGCGAATCAATTGGGATAGCCAGTGGACTACTGGAAGACATATAATTTTCATGGTTCTGCACCCATTTTAAGAAAGGTTAGCCTTCTATATGAAAATATCTGATAATGACAAGTTGCAAGAGTGCAGTTAACCACTGCAATCCCAGGCCTGTGTCAGAGTGTATCTGATACAGAGAATGTGTGTGTGAGAGAGAGCGAGAGATGGATATTGTGACTGACTTTTTCTGGTTTCCTTGAATATCTTTAGGTTCAGTTCCTCAAGACAGACTCTCACTTGGATTCCAGATTCCTTTTTTTCAAGGTAAGATACTCTCACTGGTTAAGTTTCCAGTTTTCCAGAGAAACCACATTCCCAAGGCAGGGCTTTCTGATTGGGGATTTATTTCCACTTATTTCCATGCTTTGCCCTATCCAGATTTCCTGAAACAAATCTCACCCAGGATGCTTTGTGAATTAGCTTTGCTGTGAATGAGGAGTGGACACTGGGTGCGGGGCATATCAAACCTGACTCTGTGTTATTGATCTGATACTGTTTGTTCTGTTTCAGTTTGTTGAGTGGAAGAATTTCGACGTTAAAGGATGAAACTGGAGCAGTGAGTAAAATCCACAGCCCATTTCAATAAGAAATCAAAGCTTGATTCAGTAGATATTAATTCTGAATCCAGAATTGAATGCTGACCCAGAATAGGCTGACTCTCTGCCCAGCACTCACCAGTATCTCTCTCTCTCTCTCCCTCTGTTTATTTTAGATCTTTATTGATCGAGATCCTACTGTCTTCACATATATTTTGAATTTTCTCCGCACAAAAGAGTTGGATGCCAGGTACATCGACAGCGCATGCCAAAGGAACTGTTTGCAGGAAGAGCACCTTGTTCATTCACCTTGATCATTTTCAGGAGTGTTTGGCAATGACACAGTGATAGAGTGTACCTGTCTGCTTTACAGAAACAACTAACTAACTGCCTCTTGAAATAATAATTCTGAGAGAAACTTTAAAATTTCACTCCAAGCCATTATTGGTTCTTAGTCTGCCCAAGAGATTGGGAAAAGCATGAAGCTGCCTCTTAGTGCCAGGGACCAAGATTGCAGCCTTGGACAAATGTCTGTGTGGAGGTTGCATGTTCTCGTGTGTCTCTTTCGGGTTTCGTCCCATAGTCCAAAGAAGTGCAGGTTTGGTGCATTGGCCATGATTAATGTGGGGTTATGGGTAAAGGATAGGCACTGGGTCTGGTTGTGATGCTCTCTGGAGGGTCGGTGCCGACTAAATGGCCAAAAGGCCTCTGTGCACTGTAGGTATTCTACGATTCTATGATATTGGTGCTATTGTACGCTTGACCCCAGGACCAGCTGGCCTTAGACATAACTAGAGGGAGGTGGCTGGTCAGCTCATTAACCTTGTCTTGATGAGCCACTAAATTGACTGACTAGGCCCAAAGCAGAGAAAAGCAAAACCCTTCAGCCCCTGTCTGTCTGCTCAGGGAGTGGATTGTGCACCTAGTTCAGAGAACGCTTTCCTTTGTATCTAACCTGGGCTGTACCTGTCCTGGGAGGAATGAGGGAAGAAGGAAAGCATGTTCTCCCTTCCTGAAGTGACTGGCATCACCTCAGTAACGTCCCTGCCCTCTATCGGCCTCTAGTATTGTGGAGTTGAGGAAGTGATCATTGTCAAGAGAGGAAAAGCTGTTATTTGGCACTGATGGCGATTTATTTAATATTAAATCACTTCAATAGCTGTGTGGAATTCTCTGGGATTTAATTGATTTTTGGTTTTCTCAGGGATGTGAACATTGCAACACTCCGGCATGAGGCAGAATTTTATGGAATTGCTCCACTGGGTGAGTGAGGTGGGGGGGGGAGGGGAGAGAGTCTGTGCAGTGGG
>NC_057760.1:4390255-4411869 GCF_004010195.1 Chiloscyllium plagiosum
GTCTGTGCAAGGGGAGTGGGGGGAAGGATTGTGGAACGGGAGTGAGGTGGAGAGGGAGGGGCTGTGCAGTGGAGGGTGGGGGTTGAGGGAGGCAGGGAGAGGAGCAGTGCGGTTGGGGTGATAACTGGCATGCTTTCCTTCACGTGTCGTCCAGAATCTCCAAACCGATTCAGCCATCTCCTTCATTCTGACATGTTCCTAAATGTCATCACCACCTCTTCAAGGCCCCTTTCCAATAGCCTTAATCCACTGTGTCCTCACCCAGCTCCTTGATGTCCCATCCAGTGATTGCCGTGTCACTCTGCATTCCAGTGCAGCTTGCCCACATCCAGCATGTGCACAGCAAGATCTCACAAACAGTACTACCATAAGGATCTAATTAATTGTTTATTTTTATGATTAGGTTGAGGATAAGTATTGGCTAGCCCTCTGAAGAGGAGCAGAGTTCTCCCCAAGGGGGGACGGTTTAAATTAGAGTGGTAGTGGTCTGGGAACCAGATCAAGTGGAGGGATTGTGGAGAAGGTAAATATTTAGTACCAGTAAATCATGAGGGAAGGACAGGCAGAGACAGGTAAATGAACACAGTTTTACAAATGGGCTGAAATGTATTTATTTCAATGCAAGGAGCATTACAAGTAAGGCAGATGAGCTTAGAGCCTGGATCAGTATGTGGGATTATGTTGTGACCATTAGAAATTTGAGAAGGGGACAGAACAGGTTGCCTAACATTCCAGGGTTTTGTTGTTTTAGATGAGACAGAGAGGAAGGTAGAAGAAGTGGTGAAATTGCATTACTAATCAAGGAAAATGTTAGATCTGGAGGTCTCATCCATGGAGACAAAAATAAGACTGGTGCAATCAATCTGACAGGATTATACTATAGCCTCCCCAACAGAGACTGAGAAACAAATATGTTGGCAGATTATTGAATGATACAATAAAAGCAACTGTCATAGTGGGTGACTTTAACTTTCCCAATATTGACTGGGACTCCCTTAAAGCAAGAGGCTCAGATGGAGCAGAACTTAAGTGTATCCAAGAGGGTTTCTAACTAATGAGCCTGTGAGGAGACTGACCTTTCAGTGGGGAGAGCATTTTGTGATCGCAACTCCTTAAGTTTTAAGCTAGCTAAGTCAGAACTTTGTGGCAAGGTACAAAATTGGGGGAGGGCAAATTACATCAGTATTAGGCAGAAATTAGGGAGGGTTAATTGGGAGGAGCTGTTATAAGACAAATGAAGTTGTTTAAAGACTCACTGAGCCGAAAATGTGTTGCTGGAAAAGCGCAGCAGGTCAGGCAGCATCCAAGGAGCAGGAGAATCGACGTTTCGGGCATGAGCCCTTCTTCAGGAATGAGGAAAGTCTGTCCAGCAGGCTAAGATAAAAGGTAGGGAGGAGGGAAGCTATTGGAGAGAATTTTTAAGGATAGGATTTATGTGTATTTGGAAAAGAATGGCCTATTAAGGAAAATCAGCATGGCTTTGTGCAGGGCAAATCATGTCTGACCAACTTGATTGTCACCTCAATATTCAAAGGTGATCGGTGAGGGCAGATATGATTGGGGCTTTCATGGGGCTTTTAGATAAACACATGAATATACAAGGAATGAAGGGATATAGACCAAGAGCAGGCAGAACGGATTAGTTTAATTTAGCATCATATTCAGCACAACATTGTGGGCCAAAGGGCCTGTTCCTGTGCAGTACTGTTTTATGTTCCACTTTTCCAGCACTATGCTCTCGACTCGGAGTTCCAGCATCTGAATCCTCGCTTTGTCCTAGCTAATGTACACACACCGTAAGATGACGCCTCTAGCAATGCTGTACTCTATCAGAGCCTTGGATAGAAGGGTAGCAAAGAGGCTGTGTTCTGCATCATGCTCACTGTCCCTGCAATGATTCCCACCACATTCTTCCCCCCCCCCCTTCCTCTTCCAAAGGTTGGGCCCGTGGTGGAGCTATCCCGTTCCAAACTGGGCCCCTTATTGAAGTTTCACATTTTCATGTCTTATTTCCTTTCTTCCCAGTTCGCCGACTGGAACTATGCGAGGATTTAGAACGCTCTTCGTGTGGGAACGTCTTGTTCCATGGATACCTACCTCCGCCAGGTCCGTTCATTCATTCATTTTTTCTGCTTGATTTTCCCAACATGCTGATGGCTGAAGAAGTCATTCTCCATTTATTGACAATGGAGTGCCAGAGTGGGGGCAGTGAGCACAGTGGACTAAAGGAACTGAATTGTTTGTATGTCTTGACTTCCCTCCATTGAAGGGTGGTAGGGGCACAATGAGGAACCATCACCACTTCTTGATTCTTATTTTGACATTTTTTTGTCCGCAGTGATCCCAACAATAAGGCAGAATCGACACAGTCTTGCTGGGCCACAGTTTGTGGGGTCACGGCAGGAGGCTGCAGATCGAGTTCCTGTACGAAGGAGCAACACCATGCCACCCAACCTGGGCAATGCTGGAATTCTGGGAAAGCTGCTGGAACAGCGAGGGAACGGTGGGTGCAGGGTCACACACTACGTGAACACTATTTCAGAAGTCTGTCAACAAGTCTCTGCAACTCCTCCTCTGTTCCCAAAATGTTGGTCCTGAGGCCAAGAAGGCCCTTGCTCGATTATGACCTTTGACCTTGGCAGTCGGGACTCTGCTGGAACTGAATTTCATGCCTGAACTATTGGGGTAGAAATAGGGTGTAAGTGTGCAACTCTGTGCCTGGTGATATTGGCTGGGAATGATTGAGAAATGAAGGCTGGTATTTGGAGGAGGGATTCAAAAGCAGCATTGCCATTATCATTGCCACTCGGTTTAAAAGCAGCAAGGGATCCAAGTGGCTGTAATCCCAGAGGTACATGGGCTGCTCGCTTGTTAGAGAAGGTTGACTGTTGTGAGTTTAACCAGAGGCACAAGGCAAAGAAGATGGTCCCTTTACAGTGATCTCAGCTGGTATTGGAATTGGCCCTGTTGGTGTTACTCTGCATCACAGCCACCAAGCCTAATTGATCCCATGAAGCTGTTTGTACTTCAGTCTCAGAGGAATGAATATTATGAAAGTTACCAGACAATACACCTTCTGGTTATTGATTAACTCTCAAGGCTTGTATCACCAGCAAGGTCTGTATTTTGTTGTTGCCTTTGTGAGTGTCTATCTGTAGTCTGTGGTTGTCGACACCCATAGCCCCGACTGAGAGTAAGTTTTGAGCTTGACAAAGTAACAGAAGGAACTGGAGGATGGTATGCAACTGTGAACTGGAGGTTGTGGGGGATGGGCTGCTGTCCTTGTCGAAAAGCATTACATTTGGGTTGGAGCCTTTTGGCCAGGGCTGGTGGTGGTGCTCACTACATCTGGTTAAAATTCTCTCATGCATAGATCTTTTAGAATTGTATTGAACTCGGTGCAGCACAGGGATGGGAGCAGGAGTTCTCCCAGGATGCGCTTAACAATTCCCAAATCACCAGTGGGAGTTGCTTACTGGAATGAATAAAGATGTGATCAGAAGGAATGTTCCAGCTCTGAAACTGGATGCACTCAGCTGGTTATATGGAGCGAGTTCACCCTGGGCACTAAGTGTTTCCTTCCCCTTGGTACAGGTTCGATAGCCAATCCTGGGATGGTGCGGATTGTCCGAGGACATCACAACTGGATTGCAGTGGTCTACACCCAATTTGTGGTGTGTTACAGGTGAGTGTGCAAAACCCAAATTGAGTGTCACTTAGTGTACCTTGTAATTGCCTCAGCTTTCCTCTTTGGCTTCGAATGGCCTTTCAGCCCATTGCGTCAGTACGGTCAAAACTCTGTTAAATTTACTCTAGCCCCACTTTCCAGCAATTGGCCCAAAGCCTTGAATGTTGTGACATTAAGTGTTCATCCAAGTACTTATAAAAAGTTGTAAAGTTTCCATCTTGCCTTCCCTTCCAGATGGTGCATTCCAGATCCCCACACTCCCCTCGATGAGAGGGATTTCCTGACATCCCCTTAAACCTCCTGCCTTCTTTAAAGTGATGCCCCCTTGTTATTTTCCCTTTATCTAGGCGGAACAGTTGCTTCCTGTTCACTCTGTTCATGTCATCTTATAGACCTCTGAGGTTCTGCCTGGTATAAAGAAAACAACACTGTTGGGGGATTCCTTGCTTTTAGGGAAGGTGGAGGAGAGGAAGACCCTACTCTGTGAGGGGCAACCTCTTCTCCATTTCTTTCTCTCCGCCACCCCCCCCCCCCAAAAAAAAACCCCAGCATAAGGCCTGACTATCTGAGGTCAGGATTTCACAGGCACCCTCTCCTTACTGGCTCCTCATTCTCTTCTGTTTTGTCTCTGTCAGACTGAAGGAGTCATCTGGCTGGCAGCAGGTATTCTCCAGCCCACGATTAGATTGGGTCATTGAACGTGTGGCACTGAATGCCAAGGTCATGGGCGGATCCCTGGGTGACAACGACAAGATGGTGGCTGTGGCCTCATGCAACGAGATTATCCTGTGGGCCATTCATGAAGGTGGCACCGGGAATGAGATTGGTATGATGCTTTCATCCTGAATCACTGCTTCACAAGCAAATGTGACTTGAACCCTGCCTGTCTCTGCCTGCCTGCTGGTCTGCTATTTCAGCTATGACATGCAGTCATTGTGCCAACAACTGGCTCTCAGAAACATCATGGTGCAGAAAAAGCCATTCACACAGTGTGTCTGTCTGACTCTACTGGCTCACTGAGCATTTTAACTTCATGCAAATCTCCTGCCTTTCCCCATATTCCTTCGCATTGTTTCCATTTAAAAACCATCCAATACTTTCTTGAATGCCTCCATTAAACCTGTCTCCACCACGTTTCCAGGTGCTGCATTTCATACCCAAATCTTTCATACCCTACTGTGGAGAAAAGTATTTCCTCGCCTTCCATGTTTCTTTTGCAAAACACTTGAAAAGAGTGCCGTTGTCTTCTCCATTCATTTGCATTCAGCAGCTGCTCTCTCCACACCCCTTGGATATTGAAAGCCTCTGTCAGATCATTTTTTGAGCATTCCCCTCTCCAGGGAAAACACTCCAAACTTCTCCAATTAGTGGTCATAATTGAAGTTTCAAATCCATGGAGGAATTCTCTGTACAGAAGAGGGCTATCTGATATATTCATATCCATCCTACAGCATGACACACAACTGGTCATAATACTCCAGCTGATGTCTAACCAGTGTCTTGTATAAATTCATTATACTCTCCTTGCTGTCATACTCTGTGCCCAATTCATGAAACATAGGGTACTTTTGTTTTATTGACAACACCTTCTGCCTGTCCTGGCACCTTTAACAACTACATGTCCATCCAGGTTTGTCATACACAACATTTAGAGCAGTTCCCTTTATTTTGTCTTGTATTCACTTGTTCTTTGTACCAAAGTACATCATGCATTTCCAAGTGTTACCCAGTGACCAGCAGGATCTTGTTTGGGTGGGCGATTGAGCCACACCCTGCTGCTGATCATTGACAAGCTTCTCCTGTGAGTGCTGTGGTTACTGGGTGAAATGAGATCCCAGTTGGTGTCACTGACTCTCCCTGTTTAAATGTCAACGCTATCAGTAGAAAATTGGGCAGATGCTATGGGTTTCAGACCTGTACCCCAGTGAGAGTCCATGCCAGTGGGTCAGAGCATCATAGAGTCCTGTAGCAGGAGACGGTCCACACCGACCAAAATGTCCATCAACGCTGACCCCATTTCCCTGCACTTGTCCCATATCCTTCCAAACCTTTCCGATCTATGTATTTCTCCAAATGGCTTTTAAATGTTAATGGACCGGCCTCAATCACTTTCGCTGGCAGCACATTCCACACATGTGCCACCCTCTGTGTAAAAAAAAAAAAAAAAAAAAAAAAGTTGCCCCTCCGGTTCCCTTTTATTCTTTCCCTTCTAACCTTAAGCTGATGCCCTCTCGTCCTTGATTTCCTCAACCCGAGGAAAAAAATTGTGTATTCACCCTATCCGTGCTTCTCGGAACTTATTCATTTGTGTAAGATCCCCCTCGATCTCCTATGCTCTTTTTTAAAAAAAAAAGTCCTAGCTTGTCCAACTTTCTCTGCATCACTGACCCTTTGAGTCCTGGCAACATCCTTGTAAATTGTCTCTCTTCTCTTGTGCTCTCTTGTGCTCTCTTGTGCTCTCTTGTGCTCTCTTGTGCTCTCTTGTGCTCTCTTGTGCTCTCTTGTGCTCTCTTGTCGTGCTCTCCCTCCCGTGCTCTCCCTCCCGTGCTCTCCCTCCCGTGCTCTCCCTCCCGTGCTCTCCCTCCCGTGCTCTCCCTCCCGTGCTCTCCCTCCCGTGCTCTCCCTCCCGTGCTCTCCCTCCCGTGCTCTCCCTCCCGTGCTCTCCCTCCCGTGCTCTCCCTCCCGTGCTCTCCCTCCCGTGCTCTCCCTCCCGTGCTCTCCCTCCCGTGCTCTCCCTCCCGTGCTCTCCCTCCCGTGCTCTCCCTCCCGTGCTCTCCCTCCCGTGCTCTCCCTCCCGTGCTCTCCCTCCCGTGCTCTCCCTCCCGTGCTCTCCCTCCCGTGCTCTCCCTCCCGTGCTCTCCCTCCCGTGCTCTCCCTCCCGTGCTCTCCCTCCCGTGCTCTCCCTCCCGTGCTCTCCCTCCCGTGCTCTCCCTCCCGTGCTCTCCCTCCCGTGCTCTCCCTCCCGTGCTCTCCCTCCCGTGCTCTCCCTCCCGTGCTCTCCCTCCCGTGCTCTCCCTCCCGTGCTCTCCCTCCCGTGCTCTCCCTCCCGTGCTCTCCCTCCCGTGCTCTCCCTCCCGTGCTCTCCCTCCCGTGCTCTCCCTCCCGTGCTTGCTCTCCCGTGCTCTCCCTCCCGTGCTCTCCCTCCCGTGCTCTCCCTCCCGTGCTCTCCCTCCCGTGCTCTCTCTCCATTAACTCAACCCCATACCCTTCCCAATTCCTCTCTTGCAGGAACCTTTAGTCTGGGGGTCCCTGTGGAAGCTCTGTTCTTTGTGGGGAATCAACTGATTGCGACAAGCCACACTGGGAAAGTCGGGGTCTGGAATGCAGTGACCAAACACTGGCAGGTAGTGACTCCATTCCACTCCTCCCTCTGAGAAATCTGTCTCCCCTTCACTCCTCCTTCCCTCTCACACCTACTTTCTCCCACAGATTCAGGATGTTGTTCCGATAAACAGTTACGACACAGCTGGTTCCTTGTTGATCCTGGGGTGTAATAACGGATCGATTTACTACATCGGTAAGTGACCCATTTTAACGTGACAATGCCCATTTCCTTTTCTGACACAGAGCAGATATTACAGGAGAGATGTCACCATATGTTGGAAGGATTTGAGATTTACAAGGATGTTGCCAGGGAATGGATAGGATTGGACAGGTTGGGATTATTACCTATGGAACATAGGCTCTGGGGAATGTTCAGTTGCGGCAAACAAAGTTCTGATGGCCAGAGACTGATTTCCTTTAGACAGCCCAATAACCAAAGGCACAGATCTAAAGCAATTCTTGAAGGATTAGATTAGATTAGATGGATGCAAAAGAAATTCTCATTGGGACTGGTGAGTCTCTGGAACTCTGCTTGAAAGGCTGACCGGGACAGAAACCCTTAGTCCAAAGATGTGTAAGGTAGGTGGGTTGGCTGTGGGAAAGACAGGATTACAGGGATATGGTCTGGGTGGCTCAGTATGGACTTGATGGACCGAATGTCCTGCTTCCACGTGATAGAATCCCTCTCATATTTAACCAGTTCATGCACAAAGTGCTGAAATCTGTGGGGGCTGCAGACCAAGAGCTGGAAAGTGGGATTGGGTTGGATGGACGTTTTCTATTTGGCTAATAAAGAGACTGTGGGCTGAGTGGTCCCTTGCTGTAAATATTCTGAGAGAATTCAGTGACCGTTCTCCTTCAAGGCTTTGGCTGTCTCATTTTGGACTGATGTTTGTTTTGCAGATGTCCAGAAGTTTCCGCTGCGGATGAAGGATAATGACCTCCTTGTAACAGAGCTTTACTGTGATCCTTATGAAGATGCGATCACAGCTCTCAGTGTCTATCTCACCCCAAAAACCAGTCAGTATTCACTTCATTGCTCTTTGGCTGCTATTGTACAAAGGCTAAATCTTCCATTTTAACTTGAATGGATCACCTTGGCAGATTTATGACTGAAAGGAAGCTGGAAATGTCTGAGCTGCTGACATTTACTCCAATGCCACTTCAATAGTCAAAGAGTCTGTATTTAAAGAGCAGAGCTTCTTTTCATTCCAGATCGCTACCTCCAATAAACCAACTCTTTGCTGTTTCAGGGGTCTGCTGTGTGCAAATGCCTTGTCATATCTTCCCAAATGTGAGATTTCTGGTGATTTTATAATCTGACTGACTATATGTAGATATTACCAGTAAATTGAAGTCTATTTATTCCTCTGCGCTGGATGCTGTAATTGCAGTAAGTCTGATCAGCAGCTGGTGGCAGTATTGACCATTGATCAGAGATGCAGTGCTGCTAAATGAGGGATATTTCACTGTAGACAACAGCAATGAATCACAAGCCAGTCATTTCCTCTTGTTTTGCTGTGATTCTCGGGCATCCTGCCACAACAGACTAAATGATGAGAATGAATTGACTGTCCCTGTGGCACAGGAAGTAATGTCTGAGTTTTTAGCTAGTATTAGTATCTTGTGATTTATTTCCTAATGCCTGTCCCTAATTGCTCCTGAAGTTTGGGGTGAGTTGCCTTCTTGAACTGCTGCAGTCCATGTGCTGTTGATAGACTTTCAATGCTGTAAGGGAGAGAATTCCAGGACTTTGACCCAGTGACAGTGAAGGAATTGTGATATATTTCCAAGTCAGGATGGTGAGTAGCTTGAAGGTAGTGGTGTTCCCATGTATCTCTGCCCTTGTCCTTCTCGATCAGTGGTTATGGGTTTGGAAGGTTCTGTCTAAAGACTTTTGGTGAATTTCTGCAGTTCATCTTATAATGGTACACACTGCTGCTCCTGAGCATCAGTGGAGAGAGAGTGGGTGTTTATATATGTGGTGATAATCAAGTGGGCAGCTTTGTCCTGGATGATGTCTATCTTCTTGAGTGTTGTTGGAGCTGCACCCATCCATGTGAGTGGGGAGTATTCTGTTACACCCTGACTTGTGCTTTGTAGACGAGAGACAGGCTTTGGGGAGTCGGGAGAGGAGTTACTCACTCCCTAGTATCTGACCTACTTTTGGAGCCAGAGTATTTTATAGCTTGTCCAGTTGAGTATCTGGTCCATTGTAACCCCCAAGATGTTTATGGGGGATTCCATTATGATAATGTTGCTGAATGTCAAGCGATAGAGGTTAGATTCTCGCGTTAGAGATGAGCATTGCTGAGCTCTTGTATGGACCAGACCAAACTCCCTCAAAACATATTATGAAGAAAGCCTAGACCCCAACTACTACTTACGTTTAAAGGCAAGTGTAAGGTATTGTATTCTAGATGCAATTCAATTGGTCAGAATAGCAGGCTTGAAGCAAAATACATTTTATTCTTACATTGTAATTAAATTGGTAAGAAAGAATTAGAATAACTTAACAGAATAATAGATAGCTTAACAACTAAATAGCAACTGTTCCAATGTAGTAACATACCATAAACACAGCCTTGCCAAAGGCAAATTCAGTAAAATATATTATCTTGCGTATAATTCTCTAGTCCAGGAAGAAAGTCTTGATGTTCTGTGTGAAAGAGGACTTGAATGTTTTGCTGTAGCGGGAAGAGATTTATAGAGGTTTCCAAACTCCAGCAGCTACTGAAAGTTAAACTAAAATGCTGGTTCTGAGAGAGCTTGAACCCCCACCTAGTCAGGCTGCTTCTATTGTTCCAACTTTGAAAAAACAACCGCAAGGCCCCCCCAAGCTGTTTCATGGCTTAAAACAGACCACTTGGTGCCTCTGTCTCAACGTCTCTTCATTTCAAAACAAAAACCAAGACAAAATACACCTCTTAAAGCCATACTATTGTCACACCCATCATTGAGAGCAGAAAAATGAATCCGTTATTGGTTACATGATATACCTTCATCATTTTCCATGTTATCAGGTAGATGCTAGTGTTGTAGTAGTAGCAGAACAGCTTGTCTGGGGGTCTGGCATATTCTGGAGCACAAATCCTCACTACTTTTGCTGGAATGTTGCTATTGAATAGAAATTGCTATTAATCATACAGTTTCCAAAGATCATTTAAATGTGAGTACAGTTTAATTATAGCATTTGGTATCTGAGCTGACTGATAGAGGAGCTGTTGATTGGAATTACATAAAATGTAATCTCTAAGTAACAATGTGATAATGCACGTCGACTTGTTCCAGGGTTACAGCCTTCAGTGCCATGCTCTCTGAAGTCTAACAATTAAACTTCAGTCAGTGTTTTGCATGATTTGTCCTAGGTGACAGTGGGAACTGGATTGAGATTGCATATGGGACAAGTTCCGGAATGGTCCGTGTGATTGTGCAGCATCCCGAGACAGTGGGGTCTGGCCCACAGCTCTTTCAGACATTTAGTGTCCATCGCAGCCCAATCACAAAGATCAAACTCTCTGAGAAAAACCTCATCTCAGGTAGGAAACTTCTCTTTCTTGCTGTTTCCAGAACCACGGGTCAGCAGTTACTCCCTTCCTGTAGTCCGGCCCATTCCTTACTTGTGCAGCACAGAAATAAACCCTTTGGTCCAACCCTACTGCCAGCCATAATCTCAAACTAAACTAGTCTCATTTGTCTGCATTTGGCCCATATCCCTCCAAACATTTCTTATTCATGTACCCAGACAAATGTATTTTAAACATTGTAATGGTACCCACATTTTCCACTCCCTCTGGAAATTCACTCTATGCACGAACCACTGTGCTTTTAAACAAAAAAGGTTGCTCCTCATGTCTTTTTGAAACTTTTTCCTCTCATCCTGAAAATATGCCCTCTAGTTATGAAATCCCCCATCCTAGGAAAAGACAGCTACAATTTGTCTTATCTATTCCCCGTATGATTTTATAAACCTCCTTTTAAGGTCACTCTTTAACCCCCTATGTTCTAGTGGAAAGAGTCCCAACCTATCTAGCCTCTCCCCATAACTCAAACCCAACATTACCTGTAACATCCTTGTAAATCTGTTCTGAATCTTCTTCCTATAGCAGGGTGACCAGAACTGCACACAATACTCCAGAAGAGACCTCACCAGCATTCTGTACAAACATGTCCCAACCTCTATATTCAAAGGTCTGAGCACAGAAGGCAGCATGCTAAATATTCTTGACTACCCTTATTACATGTAACGCTAACTTCAAATAATTACTTATCTGAACCCCTAGGTCTGTCTGTTCTACAGTATGACCCAAGGCCCTACTTTTAATGGTATAAGTCCTGCCCTTGTTTGTTTTAGCAAAGTGCAATGCCTCACATTTATCCAAATTAAGGTCGCACCTGCCACTCGTCAGCTCATTGGCCCAATTGATCAAGATCGGTTTGTAATTGTAGATAACCTCCTTCACGGTTTACTATACCACTGATTTTGGTGTCATCCACAAACTTGCTAACCATACTTTCTATATTCTCATCCATATCATTTATATAACGACAGACAAAAGTGGACCCAGTAGCGATTCCTGTGGAATGCCACTGATCACAGGCCTCTCGTAAAATAAAAACAACCACCCTCGGACTCCACCCTCGGACTCCACCCTCGGACTCCACCCTCGGACTCCACCCTCGGACTCCACCCTCGGTCTCCACCCTCGGTCTCCTACTGTCAAGTTAGTTTTGTATCTAGTTAGCAAGCTCTCTCCGAATCCCATGTGATATGCGGGGCTAGTCCATGGATTATGCTCTTTCCCATCCCCAGTCTCCCCCCAACGTATCAAATCCATGTGTCTGTTTTGGAGCTAGCATTAGGATGAGGTTAAAATTGTGAAGCCTCCTACAGATGAATAGTATGGGGCTTTTAAGGCACGTGATCAATTTGTCTGAAAAGCTGGAAGTGGTGAGGTATGTGTTTTTATTTAGTCTGTGCAGATAGTAACCATGTTCGGACGTGGACTGTGACCAGATTCCGTGGCATGATCTCCACACAGCCTGGCTCAACTCCACTGGCATCATTTAAAATCCTGTCCCTGGAAGATTTGGATGGTCACGGAGGATGTTCGGTGGGATTGGAAATCGGTAAGAGGCAGTAAGACTGTTATGGAAGTGTAGGGCTGAGTCCAGACCCTGCAAACTCTCCAGGTAACAGGTGAAACAGCAGTAAGGGTTTCTCTCTGATCTCCCAGAGTGTGTAACTTGTCCATGTCACCCGCACTCTAATTGCCCCTCCTGCTCCCCGACTCTCCCATCTGCTGTCGGTGTTTCTCAGATGCAGCTAGTGAAGGTAACTTGTTTTATCCCTCATTTGGTTTTCTCTCTAAACCAAACTAGCAGCCAGGACTCAGTCAGTATTGGTATTATTGGGATACTGTTGATGATGGACAATGAAGACCCCACCCAGAATATAATGTCCTTGCTACCTTTTTCAACATGGATGAGTTACTGGTCCATCATCTAAGGGAGGGCGGTATGTGGTAATCAGCAGGAGATTTCCTTGCTCATGTTTAACCTCCAGCCATGGGACTTCATGGGGTCTGGAGTCAATGCTGAGGACTCCCAGGGAAACACTCTCCTGACTGTATCCCACTGTGCTTCCATCTCTGCTGGGTCTTTCCTGCTGATGGGAAAGACCTATCCAGGGATGGTGATGGTGGTACAAAAACAAAATTACTTCAGATGCTGGAATTCTAAAATAAAAGAGAAAATGCTGGAAACACTCCGCAGGTCTGTCAGGTTCTGTGGAGAGAGAAATTGAGTAAAATGCTCAGCTCGCGATGACCGTACAGTGATGTAGGTTAGGATTAGTGTTATAGCCTCAGAGTACAACAGGATGTTGTTTCCAAAGTCTGAGGGGCAGCTCTCCCGATTCTCCCAGTTCTCAGATGTTGGGTACAATAACTTGTTAAAGTCAGGAGGGCAGAGCACGTGTGTTATTCCTGGTACCCCAGTTGATGCTGGGTGTTCCATCGAGTTTGATCCTTTTCCAACTTTTCTGCAGCAGTACAGTACTGGGAAAGGGCTTTCTGAACTATTTCTGAGGGCTGCCAAGAGCTAACTACATTGCTGGAAACACATGGAGTCAGACCATATCAGAATGACAGCCTTCCTTCACTGAAACCCAAATGCATTTTACAGAAAGCCTGACACTTCCTGATCATTATTGCGGTGAATAACTTCCTACTGTGTTGTAACGTGCTTTCTATTTTCCCCCACCTCCCCCACCACCACCCTCTCTGTTACAGGCCCATTTGGGGAACGAGATGATGAGCAGGTTTTTATCCAGAAAGTTGTTCCTGACACGAATCAACTCTTTGTGCGACTATCCTCAACAGGCAAGAGGTAAAGGAGCCCTCAAGAACCACAAAACTTGGCCAGACAAGCCCAGCTAATAGAGATAAACTGCAAAGTACTTTCCAGAACAGTGCAAACAGGTCAATTTTTAAGAAGTCTTTGAAAGAAAAAATTTGGGACCAGGCAGCTGCAGATACCTTGGAAGGATTTAAAACCAGGCAGCTTTCAACCGGCAAGAATTAAAGGAGGAGGTGACATTAGGGGAGAGGCATTGGGGCTGGAGGAGCTGACAGTAGAGGAGAGGCATTGGGGCTGGAGGAGGTGACAGGGGAGAGGCATTGGGGTGGAGGAGCTGACAGTAGAGGAGAGGCATTGGGGCTGGAGGAGGTGACAGTAGGGGAGAGGCATTGGGGCTGGAGGAGGTGACAGTCGGGGAGAGGCATTGGGGTGGAGGAGGTGACAGTAGGGGAGAGGCATTGGGGTGGCGGAGGTGACAGGAAGGGTTGAGGTCATGAGATATTGGCAAACGTGACCAAGAATTTTAAAATCAAAATGCTATTTTTATCCATTGTGAGCTTGGAGGTGACAAGTGAAGAGGGAATTGGTGCAGGTTAAGAGACAGGAAGAGTTTTCAAGTTGCTTATGATTATGGCGTTGATTGTGTGAAAGTTACTAGATATGGCCTTAGGTGGAAGTGGGGTGTGGGTATGTTTGGGGGCAGTGGGAATCTGTAGCTGAGGCGTGTTTTGCAGGGGAAAAGGCTTGCAAATTCCTGCCTTGGGTGAGGAGCTGAAATCTGAGGGGGTGGAATTTGAGAGGTGAGAGAATTTCAACAGAGATGTTGCTGTTCAGGTTGCACATTAAAAAACGGTCCCTTACTATTGGACATAAAATGGTACAATGTGACCTTTTGAGGAAGAGCCAGAGAGTTTACCCAGAAGTCCTGGTCAGTCACCAGCACAGACTAGTCATCATCATACTGCTGTTTGTGGGATCTTGCTGTGCATGAATCTAATGCAGTGTCTTTCATGACAGCAGTGCTGATGCTGCAGAAGGGGTTCCATGGGAGCAGGTCAGAGGCACTGGGACAGCGTGACAAACTCAGTAGAGGAGTAAGGGAGAAGCAGATTTAACCACTTGTGGGCCAATCACTGAACACCAAAGTGAAGTCATGGCCAGTTGGGGATGTATCTCCTAGTTCAATTCTGGGAGCCTCCAGCTGATCATGTTATCCTGATGACTGACTGATCAATTGGGTGAGATTGAGGATCAAATAGAAATGTCAGAAGTTAATATGTGAGAAATCCTTCAAGAAACCACAAGCTCATTACTTCTTTGTCTATGTCTCTTCTTCCTCCTCCTACTCCCTCACCTCACCTTCCCCTCCCATCCTGCCCTTCTTCGTCGCACTCCCTTCCCTTGCCCCCAACTTCCACTTCCCCATGTCCTCTCTCACTGTCCCCATTCTCGTTGTGCCCCACCCCGGAGTCTGGGTTATCTTCCCCACAGGATCTGTGAGATTTCCTCCGTGGATGGCACCGCAATCACTGCATTTACTGTACACGAATGTGAGGGTTCAAGCCGCATCAGCTCTCGTGCCCGTCGCTACCTCTTCACCGGACACACTGATGGCAGCATCCAGATGTGGGATCTTACCACTGCGATGGAGACATCTGGCAAGGCAGCCAAGAGAGGTCTGTGGGCAGTTGGGGACATGAGGGAATGGGGTTCAGAGTCATCATGCAGACATATAAATTAGAAGCAAGACTAAGCTGCTCATCCCCTTCACCCTGCTACGCCATCCGATGAGATCATGGCCGATCTGATTACTTCATGTCAGAGTCTGCCCCAGTGACCTTTCACCACCTTTGCTTAACAAGAACCTTTACCTCTGTGTTAAAAATATCCAAGGACTCTGCTTCTACCAGCTTTTTATGTACAGAGTTCCAAAGTCTTATAACTCTGTGAGAAAAAAAACATTTTATTCATATCAGTTTTAAATAGTGACCTCTCGTTCTAAATTTACCCACAGGAGGAAACCACCACCTCCAAATTCCATCCCTGCCCAAGACTCCTCGGGATCTTTTTAATGTTTGTCAAGTCCCCTCTTAATCTTTTAAGCAACAGTGGATACAAGACGAGCCTGTCCAACCTTTCCTCATCAGATTATCTGCTTATAATACGTAGGAGCAGAAATGGGCCATTCAGCCTATCGAATCTGCTCTCCCATTCAGTGAGGTCATGGCCAATCTGATCATCCTTAATTTCCTTCCTGAATTAAAAAAAACGGTATCACTCAGCTTTGAAAATACCTGATGACCCAGATCTGCCAGCCCCCTGCTTTAAAGGATTCCTTTGATTCACAGACGTTCCTTTTCATCTTTGGCTTCAATGACTGACCGTTCATTCTGAAGTGATGTCCTCTGGTTCTAGACTTTTCTACAAGGGAAAGCAACCTTTCTGCCTCTCCCCTGTTGAAATCTTTAAGAATCTTTGTCTGTTTCAATAAGGTCATTTCTCATTCTTCTAATTCTATTCTAGACATTAATCTGATAAACCTTCTCTGACTGCCTCCAATACATTTACATCCTTTCTTAAGTAAATTTGCCTGTACTCTGTGCTCCAGACATGGTCCCTCTAATGTCCTACATAACTGATGCATTCCCTCCCTATTTTTGCATTCAATTCTGCTCACAATAAATGCTAACATTCTATTAGCTATCCTGATTACTTACAATTCACGCACGAGGAGACCCAGATCTCTGGTCTTAGAGCTCTGAATCTCTCTATTTAGAAACAGCTCTTTACTCTTCCTACTAAAATGGGCAGCTTCACACTTTTGCCCACATTTTACCAGATCTTTGTCCCCTCACTTAATCTATCTAATCCTTTGTAACTTTATTCTGTCCTCTTCACAGCTTACTTTCCTGTCTATCAATGTGTGATCACACTCAACAACCAAACACCAGAAACTGACCACTCCATCCCAATCCCTGGCTAGTCCTGTTCTCCACCTCTAGGGTGGGACTTTGGTTTGAGATGGCAGGTGGGCCTTGAGAGGGCAGGGAACAGGAGATATGGGTGAAGGGTGGCAGGGTTACTAACTGTTTCTGGTCCAGTCATTGCTCTGTTGGGTGGTTAAAATTTGCCTGAATGTGATGAACTGAGGCTGGTTTAACGCTGTTCATTGGTTGACACTTGGCTCACATGGGAAATTCATGAATTGAGGCAAAGTGGATGGGGAAGGAGAAAGCACGTCCTCATTCAATGTTGTTTCTCTTTTTGTTAGACTCTGGCGGTCCCACAGAACAGGAGCTCCTGCGACACCTGGAGCAATGTGACATTGCGTTGTCCCGAACACCAGATATGAGTCCTGCAGAATCATGGGCTCATCCTATCATGTTGCGGGCCGCCTCATCCAGGTAATTCAATGAAAGAAAAAGAAATTTAAGGTGCAGAAAGATACAAAGTGTTTGAGACTGGGATTTGAATATCAATTAGAGATAAATAAACTGCTGTCCTGCAGTAACATTTAAGCACCTTTGCTCATCACCGGTGCAGGTGAACATTCCATGGCTGACCTGGCAATGCCTGTGGGTACTTTGTTTCTGGGCACAAGCATTCGTGGGGACCAAGGCATAGGCACAACCCCAGCCCTGTCCCTAGAAGCAAAGTGGATAGCTTGTGGCTCCCATGTAGTTTGGGGAATGAGTCTTCTCTTGATATATCAGCTCTATGCACTGACCAGAATCCACCCTTCTAAGCCTCCCACTCTGGTCTACACAAGGGGCGTTTGAGGTATCTACTGTGTATAGGTTAAGGGGGTCCCACCTGGGAATGGCAACAAACAACGTATCTACTGACTGGGTAACATACAGTCCAATTACCATGCCAATGCACATGAGCCTTATAAAACAAAGTGTCCTCTAGGCTGAATGCTGCAATGGCGGCTTGTGCTGTAGACTGAGTACAGTAGTCAGGCTGTTTGAGGGGACCATCATTAATAGTCACTTAAATGGACCCAGCTGTTTTGTCTTTGGATCTTGACTGCAGTCGGCGTTCGCAGGAGCACTTGGTGCGGTCCTCTCCACCATGTCTGAGCTTGGGATGGTCCCAGTTTTTGATCAGCACAAACTCTCTTGTCTGCAGGTTGGGAAGTTCATTTGGGTCGTTCAAGTCCTGGTTCACTGTTTGTGGTTGTGATCCGAAGGCGTTCCTGCCGGTTTGTGAGTGAAGGCACTTTTAGAGATAAATTTGTTGCCAAAAGTATGCCTGCAATTCCTCTCCCATAATATTAAGGTCAGGTGGGTGGGTTTGTGTCTACATCCCAAGGGGTCCTATTGGGTCGGCTGTAGACTATCTCAGCTGCTGACAACTCAGTAGTTGAGTGTGGGTAATCCTGATGTGATACAGGGCCAAAAGCAAGACCTTCAAGCAGTTCAGAAGATCGTATGAGGAAAGACTGAGACACTTGGGGCTGTTTTCATTAGAGAAAAGAAGGTTTAGGGGTGACTTGATTGAGGTGTACAAGATGATTAGGGGGTTAGATAGGGTTGACAGTGTGAACTTTTTCCCACGTATGGAGTCGGGTATTACAAGGGGGCATAGCTTTAAATTAAGGGGGGGTAGATATAGGACTGAAGTTAGGGGTAGGTTCTTCACTCAGCGAGTCGTACGTTCATGGAATGCCCTGCCAGTAGCAGTGGTGGACTCTCCCTCTTTATGGGCATTTAAGCGGGCATTGGATAGGTATATGGAGGATAGTGGGTTAGTATAGGTTAGGTGGGCTTGGATCGGCGCAACATCGAGGGCCAAAGGGCCTGTACTGCGCTGTATTCTTCTATGTTCTATGTTCAGGCTTGTTTCACATGTCAGCTTGGTCGATTTGGTTTTAAGGGTCGTGTTTGCCCTCTCCACTATGCCTGATGCCTGGGGGTGGTAGGTGCAATAGAATTGCTGTTGGATATGAAGTGCTTCACACAGCTCTGTGTTAACTTTCCCTATTAAGTAGGGATCATTGTCTAAACTAAGCTGTCGGGCCACTCCAAACCTCGGTATGATCTCTGTTAGGAGTAATCGTACCACTGCTGAGGCCGTGTTATTAGTAGTGAGAAAAGCCTCAATCCATCTACTAAATACGCCAATAACCACAAGGCAATATGTATAGCAGTGTACGCATGATAGTTCAATACGATCAAGCTGAATACAGTCAATTGGACCAGCTGGCAAGGGAGTTTTTCCTATTACACACCACCCCCCTTGACCTGAATTATTTTGCTGATATATCAAACATGGTCTGACGTGCTTTTTGAACTGCCTTGGTCACCAGGCCACCAGGTACGCAACATGATACTATCTCTCTCCCCCCTTGCTAGGGTCTGTGTCAGTGTGAAGGCAATCAATGAGCTTTGGTAACAAGGTATACGTACTTGACCAAATGGAGTGATCGTGAGGCCTCTTGGCATAGAGTGTGAGCACCTATGCGTCTTCTATATCTGCTTTACTGAATCAGGGGCGTCCTCCTGTAAATGCTGTACCTTGAGTTTTTGAGGCTGGTTTTCGGTTGGATGCCTGCCGGTTAATAGTGGAGACGATTGAAGCGCGAGCCCTTGCTGCAACCTTGGTGGCTCGGTCACATCTGGCTTTGCCGTGGCTGACATCTGTATGGTCCATGACATGGGCAGCACATTTGGTTGTGGCCAATTGCTTCGGGAGGAGGATGGCCTTAAGGAGCTTTTGGACCTACAGTGTTTTGTGAATAGGGGTGCCTGAGGAGGTCAGGAATTCTCAGTGGGGCCAAAGTCTGTGTAGAGATTCACTGTTTTCCCTGTGACCAAGATACAGGCTTGTATTAGCTGCTTCCAATGTGTCTGTGAGGCTTACGATTGTATATCCTGAAAGGCACTTCTGGGGTGATATTGATGAGCTACCATCCACAAAGAGAGTTAAATCCGATGTGGGCAATGGAGCATCTGAGAGGTCTGCTCTGGGGTTGTCAAGAAGTGGTTGTGCAAAAGGCAGTCATGGGGAGGATGGGGAAGCTCCTCTGGAGGGACACTGATGAAAGTCGCCCGGTTAATGGTCAAGCAGTGGGAGAAGATCAGAAGGGGGTTGTTAGGAAGGGCTAGCTCGTAACAGCCAGGTTGAGCCTGTGTAAGGTGTTGGGCCTGGTGGGAAGACAGGAGGGCTGCAATCATATGTGACAAATAGACAGTCAAGGGTTTCTGGAGGAGTATAATGGTCGTGGCTGTCACAAGGAAGTAGATAGCCAGCAGAATTTGTGAGCAAGACAAAAGGTCCATGATGACAGAGTCAAGGCGAGTTGAGTAAAAGGCCACTGGTCACTTGTGATCTCCGTGGGTCTGGGTTAAAACAGCAGTTGTGCAGTCTTCTGGCATACATTGGAGCCACTGTTGGCAGCAGTTAACCAAGCCTAAAAAGGAATGCATCTGCTTAGCGCTCCTGGGTGGAAGGGTTTGTCAGGATGGGTGTAATGTGGTCCAGGGTCAACTGCCATTCTGAAGCACTGAGTAATTTCCCCTGGAATGTAACTTGTCGCTGGGTGCGCTGAACCTTGTTGGATAGTATATCCAATAGTGGAGGGTATTTAGGAGATGGTTGGTATCAGCAATGTTAGCAGATTCCGAGGGGCTAGCTAGGAGTAGGTCGTCCTACTCAGAACTCAGAGTTGCCGGTGCAATACCTGGGAGAACAGAGTGAGCGAGTGGACAAATCCTTTGGGGAGGTGTGTCCAAGTGTACTGCTAACCCTTAAAGGTGAAAGCAAACAAATACGGAGCCTCCACTGCCAGGTGGAGAGCAAAGAAAACATGCTATAGGTCAACTATGGTGAAAACACAGGCGCTGGCAGGGATAGTGCTTAGAATGGTTGCAAAGTTTGGCACAACCGGGTGTAATGGCTGTACTATTCTATTAATCTATTGGAGATCCTGTACTAACCTCTGCTCTAGTGTCTTGCCTATGGGACAGGTAGAATAGGGGTATTACAGGGTGATTGGCAGGGAACTAGGACTCCTTGTTGGAGGAACAAGTGTATTAAAATTGGCATCCTTTCCTTTCTATAGCTTCTGGTCTTAGGGGGTATTGAGGTATCAAAGGCAGTTCTGCTCCTGTTGTAATTTGGACCTCGATGGGATCCACAGGAGTGCACCCTACTTCATGCATAGAGGCCAACCCAAGGTCAGGAAAGGGTTCTTCTGAGGGGTTGTGTCAGGGCTGATAGTGGCGAAGTAAATCTTGCAACAGTGAAAGGGCTCGAGTAATAAGTTAACTTCTCATTGGTCAGCAGTTGGGTCTGGTCGGTGATATCAGGGTCTGACTGTTGCTGTGCTTAAAATCCCAGGGCCTTCACTCTGTATCCCTCATTCACAGACAAGGTAATGTCTGGGGGGAACCAACCCAGGTTGGCTGCAGAGGTGGACAGGAACGTCTACCAAGTGGGCGGATCCCTGGTCACTTTCAATGTGTCCCATTACAGTAACAGTGACAGTGGACTCTAGGAAGAGGGCTGCCAGCTCAGTGGAGGCTCTAGTGGGCTCATTACAAAGGGTTACGTGGGAATCGGGGACTTGTAGAGGAGGCGTAGAATCCTTTGGCTATAATTCAACAGCCCACCATTCTCATCAAGACAGAGAAACTCGACCTGAAAGGCACACAACAAATCCCTCCCTGCCAGGTTAATGCCTAAATTAGGGGTTTGAGCAAATCGGACAGTACAGCCATGAGTGGTTCTGTTAAGGAATACTGCCTTTCCGGCCCAGTTAGACCACTTGGGTGTATAGAGGTGGGTGAGATCCCAAACCCGTGTTGGCGCACACAGGTCTCTAGTGTTGAGGCAGTGGTGCCGGTATCAATCATGAAGAGGATTTCTTTACCTTCGATCTTCAGGCACACTATCGGTTCATCCTCTGGGTCTTTAGTCAGGGCAAGGTAAAGCAGAAGGAAGGTTAATCAGACTGGGAAGGTGTCTCCAGTGTAGTAAACTTGCCCCCTGCTGGGAGCTCCATATCGTGGGTGCAACAGTGGGCAGTCTCGCTGCCAATGACCATCTGCACCACAGTGAAAACAGGTCTGCATTGGCTGTGCCATTGTGCATGGGCATGGACCATCATGGGGTCAAGGGTGACTGTAATCGATTCAAAGATGCATTGCGGCTACTCGGTTGTGTGGCATATGCATGGTCATTTCCATCGATCCACCCCTGGGGTCAATGCTGAGGTTCCATCGGATGGTTCCTGAGG